>NC_053116.1:14579503-14879503 GCF_010015445.1 Perca fluviatilis | reverse complement strand
CATCTGCACCGTGTGCCATCACAGTGCCAATAGAGTAGACTAAAGGAATTACAAAACTCACTTTATGGTCAGTGAGACACATGTCCTCTGTGGGCTTTTTCAGCTCTTCTGCGATCAACTGCTGCCTCCTCCGCTCCTCCAAGCGTCTCTGGGCCTGCGCTCTCCTCTCCGCTGCCCTCTTAGCTGCCAGAGCAGCCTGAGCTGCCGCCTCTGCCTCTGCCTGGGCTTTAGCCAGAGCCTTGGCTTTACTCCGAGCACCCAGCACCCTCTTACCCTGGGCTATGCGCTCCTCATCGGTCTGCTGTACTGGTGGGGGAGCCTCAACCTTGACTGACCTCCTGCGGCCAGGCTTCTTGGGCTCTGCAGCAGACCGTGATGCAGGCTTTGTGGCCTGTGGGGCTGTCGGGTCTGTTGGTAGAGCCTTCAGCTCTAGGTCCTTGGCTTGCTCAAGCTGAACCGACAAAAGGGAAAGAAAGAAGAGTTGGAGGTGAGGAAGAGATGGTGTGGAGGAAAAAGCTGATTAATCATTGGGTGTTGAGTGTTTTGTCTTTACCTTGGCTTTCTTTTTTTCCGCTTTCATCTTCTTAATCTTCGTATCCTCCCTTTTCTTCATTCTTGCCTAAATAATAAAAAGCAGCAACAGAATCAGGATGAGATGTCAAAAGCACAACAGGTCAACATTAGGAATAACATGAACAGAACTACATACCTTTTTCTTCATTTTCTTTTTGATTTTTGCAAGTTTCTCCTTTTCCTCCTCTGTGAGAGCTTCTATAAAAAAGGGAATACACACAATTAGCTCAGTACAAACTTGTTATGTGCAAGTCATCTGGTTTTCAAGACTCATGTATGCCAAGTCTTAACTAATAGCTAAAACACATCTCTGTACACTCCTCCAGTCTACATCCACTCACCCTTGGCTTCAAGTTGCTTCAAAAGCTTGGCGTCAACTTTGCTAAGGAGATCAACCATCTTGGGTTTGGGAGGTCTACCAGGGCGACGGGCCTGCCCTCCCTTCAGGCCACGAACCCTGCGAGGTTTCTCTTTATCAGGGTTTGGAGGTCGACCTCGCCGGCCAGTGATGGCCATGATCATAGATGGAACCTCCTCATTAGCCAAGAGGACCCACTGCTTGCCCTGTAACACGTGTAGAGAACAATGAGTCCCCAAATCGGTCTTCAACACATTTCTGACATGTTTGTAAAACCATGAGTTTTATCCTAATCCTTTCAATCTGTCAATTATTTTACTTTCTTCTCACATTGAAAAAAAAAATATATATATAGAGTAGTACTTAGAAAAATATACAGACCTCAGGAGTTTCTTTTTCTTCATAAAAATCTCCAACAGGCATGCGTGGGCTGAAGCTGAAGTGTTCTCTGCTGACCACACTGTCTGTGTGTCTCTTCAAGTACTGGAAGAAGCAATAGAAAGTACACGGACATTATTGCCTTGAAAGACTATTATTTTAACAATAACTTTAAAGATACTTATGGTTTGTTTAATAGCCAAGAAAAGTACCTTTATTATTTCAGGGAACTGCTTCATCCTTCTTCCACAAGGTGTGTAGTACCAGGTTTCGCCCTTCATGCGGTTCTCCATTTTCTTAACACGAATCTCCCTCTTCCAACTTCAGTTAAGAGAGTTCATATTACAACAAGAGCATAGCGATCAAACTGGAGTTGGAGTTATACAAACACTGCACACATTTGAAAACCTTTTAAAAGCTCTTCTTTAGCAATTCACAAATGTACTATTGTTAACATGCATGTTTTTTTTCCACTGGAATCAACTGATAGATGAACATGGACAGCACATTGAAATGTATCTAGTCACACTGAAGGATTACCAAATGATTTGTATAAACTAAGGTTTAGTCGTGACAGTTAACCAACCAAGTCAGTAATCATGCTTGCTGGGCATGTTTTGGTTAATGGTTCTGGATTTATTTAATAATGTTGACGAACTGACCGAAGAGCCGGTTATTAACCCAACTTGTGTCACTGAACCGGGAGAATCGAGTGACATACGTCAATGAACCGACTCACTCCTGTTTTTTTCTTTTACCTCATTCGTGCCGTTGTGTGTAGCTGGTATTCTTCTGCTACTGTGTGTGTAGTAATCTAGCTCATTAGCGCCTCCACTGGAGTGGTGGTGGTAGAATCAATCAGGAAATGAGCTACCTAGACCGCGCACCAGGCTACTGAACGAGACTGAATGCAACCGTGCAACCGGCTGGCCCGCTCGAGTCTAATGTAATCAAGCGGTGTCTTGGTTCTCGGCAAGTTTGAGTTATTAACCAAGACTTGTTTCTGGTGCATCTTAGATGATTGTGTTCATGGCAATTCACACATTATCGATGGGGAAGTACATCACATACAAATACACGTCATGTTATCTTGGTAGTTATGGTAAGTTAAATGTTAGAGAAGTGAATGTTGCTACATGGTAGGTAGGCTGTCATGAGGAGACCGCGCACCAGGCTACTGAACGAGACCGTAACGACCGTAACCAAGGGTACTGCATGAGTCTATATTCAAACGGGTGTCTAGGTTCTCGGCAAGTTTGAGTTATCAACCGATCCCGGAAGCCTTTATTTCTCGTGCATCTTAGATGATTGTGTACATACAAGTTCATAGACTACGTTATCGATGGATATCACATACAAATACACGTCATGTTATCTTAGTAGTTAAGTTAAATGTTTGTTACATGGTAGGTAGGCTGTCACAAGGAGACCGCGCACCAGGCTACTGAACAAGAACGTAACCGTGCCTAATGCATGAGTCTATGTAATCAAACGGGTGTCTAGGTTCTCGGCAAGTTTGAGTTATCAACCGATAGCAGAAGCCTTTATGTCTCGTGCATTTTAGAATTGTGTTCATGGAAATTCATAGGCTACATTACCAAGGGGAAAGTATTATAATCACATACAAATAGGCTACATGTAATGTTATCTTGATAGTTATGTTAAGTTAAATGTTAGAAGTGAATGTTGCTACATGGTAGTTAGACTGTCACGAGGAGACCGCGCACCAGGCTACCGAATGTAACCGTGGCCAGTGTGTGAGTCTAGTGTCGGCCAGTATGAGTGTGTAAATAGTATGTCAAGACCGAATGTAACCGCAACCGCTCGAGTCTTCCGCGGTGTCTTGGTTCCTGGCGGGGGAAGTAAACGCGCGACCACCAACCCCCTGCGTGCGAGTGCCCCCGCCGAGGGCACGTGAACCGGTGACCGAATCTATTAACTCGGTAGGCCAACCAATGACCATCCGGTTGAACTGACTCGCGTAAAAGAGTCGGTTGCCCCATCACTATTATTTAATATTTTAAGAAGAAAAAAATACTCAACTGTACAGACAAAGATTTTGGGTTATGACAGTCTTATGACAACCCGGCTTGCTATTAAAAAATGTTTTTATATTCGCTAACAGTGATTTTCAAAGTTTAGTCTATATCCTTGATGTTAGACTTCTGGGGTTGCTCCGGTGCCGCAGAAAATTCTGCCGGATGCACGCATTTTAAGTTTCCTTCCGCTTTCTTTGTGTTGGAATTTTAAATTTGGTGGATTAATGAGGACTATTGTTGACTGCTTCTCAGATCTCTGCAGGGTAAATTGAGACAGCTAGCTAGGCCATCTGTCCAATCAGAGTTTTCACTCGCACGACTATTTTGCAGAGTGCAGAGCTTAGCGCCGCCCAAGACGATTGTGATTGGTTTAAAGAAATGCCATTAAACCAGAGCATGTTTTCCTCCCATCCCCGAATGCTATGTGGAGTAGCCAGACCCTCCTTCAGCGCGCTTTGGAGGAGGGACTGGCCAAGTAAGACAATCTAAAGTGTAATGGCACAGGAAAGCATTTTTGGTAAACAAACGATTGGAGGAATAATAACAACAACAACAACAACAACAACAACAACAACAACAAAACTCCATAAGGGAACATTACCCATGCTGCATTGGGACCTGAACCTGCTCCTCAGTTGCAACCCTCCTCTGTCTGTTAGATTCACCTGTTCAAGAAAATGCACACAATTGAGATAAGCATTAGATTTAGTCGAACGGTGATATTATGTCATATTATGCCATTACATGATGTGGAACCCCCTCACAAAAAAACAAAACAATTAACCTTCTTCATTACCTGCAGCAGAGCTGTCATCATCATCATCAACATCAGCAGCAGTTGTTTCAGCATCTTGTTTAGATGTTTTTGCCACGTTTCCTTCTTGGTCTTGTTTCTTGACCCTTTTCGCCTTCTTGGGTTTCTCGATTGCTGCGCTATTAGCTGAAACGTTGGCCAGAACAGCTTCAATTGTGGCTGTGATGGAATCAACCTCTCCTGTGGGAAGCCCAGCCTCTCCACATGAACCTGATGTGTCTTTAACCTCCACCTTGAGAGACTTCTTCCTCTTTCTGCCCTTGGTTACCTCCTCTTTATTGCCTCCCTCTTCATCAGTCTTCCTCTTATCCGCTTTAGGGGTTCTAACCCGAGGCTTCCGCTGGGCCTTCTCAGGAACTTAGAATAAGAGAAAAAAAATTTTCAAATCAAATCTAATATTTTAATATTTACATTTAAGATTTTGTTAAAAAAAAAAAAAAAAAAAAAAATAATAATAATAATAATAATAATAATAATAATAATAACAACAATAATAATGTTGAATACCTGGGGTTTTTATCCATACTGCCTTTGGATCTCGAGGTTTGCGTGGTTTCCCTGGGGTTTTCTGCTGCCCTCCAGCAGCTGTCACAATCAGATCAGTTACTGGTTGGAGTGGGTGTACAGCAGGGGCCTCTGCTGGGGTACTGAAGGCGATGAAGTTCTCATCTCTCATCTTGAAACTCGGGGGAGTCATTGTCTCATTAACTGTGGTCTTAATGCTAATGCGTCCAGCCGAGTCTGGTGTATCATGTCCTCTGGGGCCCCACTCTGCTTCAGGTCCTGAGATGAAACACCAAGAAAATTAAATTGTGTCAGCAGAATTCAGAAAAACAGGATAATTACATACAAAACAGAGAGACGAGTAATCTGTATTGGAAATACATACATCTCTATTGGCTGACAATGAAAGCAATTTCTAATTGACTAAATCACTTTTTTATGGAGGGAAAGAGATAATAGTTTCCGTTAACTATTTAGAATGTACCTTGATGACCTGGATGAGATGACACAAATGAGTGCGAGTTGGACGAGTCACTTGAGTGGACAGAAGGCTCTTCCATCTGAGAAGTGTTGTTCAGGGAAGACTCTAGCATGGATTCTCCTGTGATTTGACAGCTGTCCTTGGTCTCTTCTGCCTCAGACGTTTCCCCTTCCCTGGAGGAGCCCAACGTGGCATCTCTGGAGTCTTCCACAAAATAGCTGCTATCTCTAGTGGTGTCAAATGCAGTAGATTGTTCGTCATCTGCATGGGAAGTGCTGTCAAACTGAGAAGTGTCCTTCCTCAGGTGAAAGCTGCTGTCAAAGTGAGTGGAGTCGTCTACGAATGAGCTATCACCGTCTAGAAGAGAGGTCTCTTCAAAGACAGAGCTGACGTCAATCCTAGAGGGGCTGTTAAACGTTGAATTGCCATCAAAGTGAGAAGCTGCATGTGAAGAGTTATCAAAACCTTCTTCATCAGTCAGATGTTCTATCCTTGTGCTGTGGAGATGTGAAGACTTTCTCAGTGGAGTCTGCTCCACCAAGGAGTCCTCTGCCTCACAGATACTGCTTTGCATGTGGTGCTTTTCAGAAGCCGTCTGTTTATTCTTGGGCTTTTGATCAGGTGTGACTGTGGTCTGCAAGGGCTTCCCAGGAAGATCTGTGAGGGATTTGGGTGAGCAAATTTCAGATTTATTAGTCTCAGTAGCTCCCACCTTCTGTGATGTCCTTATCGTGCCCGTATCAAGCTGAGAGAGGTGTTCCTCTGGTTTTCCATTTCTTTTGTTAGCCAACGTTTTTCTATCCTCATTATGACTATAGTGCTCTGCCCTGGGAGACGGCTGCTTCAGCGCATGAAGAGGAGTGGTGTTAGGAGGATGCTGCTCAGAGTCAGAACTTTGGACCACTCCAGACTCCATTGCAAAGGGGACAGACACCAAGGCAGGAGGGGCGGACACCGGTGCAGTCCTGGAGGCTTGAGTGGTTAGAAGAGGTAGGGTAGACCGAGGTCGGACTGTAAGACTTTCATGGGCTGCTGGAGAGGGTAAGGTCACCGCTCCTGGTGGTGATGCCGCTGCAGACGCAGTTGAAAGACCAGAGTCAGCAGCTGCAGAAGTGTTTGTCTGATGCTGGGGTTTGGGCGCTGGGTCACAAGGTTTACAGCCAACTGAAGGAGTCTTTGACAGAGACATAGGAGATGCAGGTGTTGATAAACAAGAGCCAGGTGGTGTTGAGGTTGAAGATCCTGATGCTGACATTAGAGGTGGAGCCACACCGGCGGATGAGGATTTTGCACCCACTGATGATGTAGCAGGTATTAATTTTGGGGGTCCAGACTTTCCGACAGACTCCGATGAAGAAGAAGAGAATGGAGGGGCTGAAGAAACTGCTGCAGGTCTAGACACACTATCAATCGAAGCAAGAGGTGTAGACAACGTTTTAGTTGATGCAGGCAGGGAGGAGGAAGAGGGCCCCACTGACAGATGCTTGGATCCAGCAGGGGATGTCTCAGTCACAGCAGAAGTGGGAGGCCTGAGGCCTTGCTTCATTAGAGGAGGTGAGGAAAGTCTGGGTGGAGCAGCTGGAGATGGAGCAGAGGACACATTGGGGGGCATTGAGATTTGTGGTGGAGCAGATTCAACGTCAGGGGATGATTCTATAGGGGGCCCAGGGGCAGATGTGGGACACTCAGAGACAGCAGGACCCGTAGAGACCCGAGGAGGTGTTGAGTCCGTGGTAGATTCAGAGAGCTGAGATGACACAGACAGGGGAGGCGTATTAACAGCTGGCTCTCTGACTAAGGAAGCCATTTCTGGATGCTGAGCTGCTGGCTGTTCAGAATGCTGACGGTAATCAGGTCCCTCATGAGCCGCACTTTTGGGTAGTCTATGGGCAACAGGTGCCCTTTCCATGCCATTATAGCTTGCATCGACCTCCTTGACAGCTTCTCTCGTATGCCCTGAAAGAGAAAAGAATAAACAAAATATTCAACAACAAAAAAAAATAACGTTGGTAAGTGTTTTTCAATGATGAACTCACAGTGAGTGTATTATGTATTGAAGCATTTGATGGTCACTGTTTTACATAATCAAACAGTGGCATCTGCTGGTTGAATTTTGGCACTATCCCACCGCTGAGCACTAGCAGTGAGACTGGCCCGATACCAGACATTCATGTGCAAAAAAAATAACTAGGACTGAAACATCATTTTTAATTATCGATTGATTTGCTGACTACTTTGTCAACTAATCATTTTGTCTATAAATATAGTGAAAAGTGGCCATCACAATTTCCCACAGCAGAAAGTGACCCATTCAAGTGTCTTGTTTTGTCCAACCAAAAGTGCAAAACCCAAAGATATTCAGTTTAGTATTATGTAAGACTAAATAGATAAATAAAATAACAATAATTACAATAATTAATGAAAAAGGAAAATCTTCACATTTGAGAAGCTGGAACCAGAAATGTTTGGCATTTCTAGTTAAAACATGACAAAAATGATTAACCAATAACGAACAATACTATTCTATAGAGATGCCATCGAAAACTAAAGCAACCAGTGAGTGCCATGTTTTAATATGATCAGCAGCTGGGATGGCTAAGCCAAGTATGGGCAAAGAGGAAGAACACCACATGACTATACAAGTATCACTCAACTGGTGGCTTTAAATAAGGAAATGTATAATAGAGGCAACGGAGGAAATTTGGAGGAAAAGTTGTAGAGATACCAGTAGTGTCAAAATGTAGAACTGACCAATTCCGGGCACAAATGTAATAGTAATTACTTTTAAATAGAACACAAAAGGACTGATGGGATCAAATTAGTCAAAAAGTTCTATAAAAATGTAAAAGTGTAAAGTGGTCACCTTGCATGACAGTAGATATTTCCACATTGCTAGCATGGGGGCTCCGTTCCCTGCTGTGGCCCTTGGGTGATCCACTATCCTGCGCTGTTGACGGTGACATCATTGGTGTTGAGGACATCCCCACCAGAAGAGGGCTGCCAGTGCCCCCTCTGCCTAAACTGTGGGGCTGTGGGCTGCCACGTGGAGGAGTAAAATTCTGGGCAGCTGTGGGCATCATCTGAGCCTGGCCTTGAGGCTGAGACTGCTGGGATGGCTGTTGCTGGGGAGACGACAGGGACGGGTGTTGGGGTTGATGCTGGTAGTAGGGCATCCCATTAGGCATCAGGCCATAATGCTGTGGTTGCTGGTGCTGCTGGTGGTGGTGGTGGTGTGGGTGACGATGGGAGTGAATGTGCTGCTGCGACGGTTGATGTGGAGGCGGTTGTAGGGACTGCTGCTGGTGATGTTGTGATGGTGTAATTCCAGGATGTGCCTGACTCTGGTAGGTCCCATACATACTGGGGGAATTGTAACTTATCTGCTGTGGGCCAGGGTTACTCCTGTTCCAGTACTGACTCCCAGTAAGAGGCATGTTTGGTTGGCCTGCCACAGGGGGCTGGTGGGAGCTTTCAACACCCCCATTCAGCTGGTACTGCCCATGACCCTGGAAGTGGTGCTGTGACTGAGGCTGCACCATCCCAGGTGTAGGTTGCTTCTGGTGCATCCCGTGCCCAGGAGACGTGCCCATGGCTGGACCATACTGAGGGTGTCCTCCCCACAAGTAGTCATAGCCAATGCTGCTCTGGTGGTGGTTGCTCATGTGTGGGTAAGGAGCAGTTGGTGGGTGGGAACCAGGCACACCGGACCCGAGTACAGTAGTGACGCCATTCACATTCATTTCGCCATTCATATCTGTCAGACAAAAAAAATATTGGTCAAGTTTAAAAGAGAAGTCTGGCTCTATAAAGAACATGAACTGACACCAATTTTCACAATAAGGCTAATTTTATTTGTATTTTGATAAAGGGCATAAGGCTGAAAATACTCACTCTTCCCCTGCTGAGGAAAACTCATGGAGGACCCGTTAGTGTAAAGAGAATCCCCTGAGGAGAGTTTCAGTCCTGAGTTTGGTGAGGAGTGGGTGCCATAGTTGAAATGATTATTTGACTCCATCTAGAATAATAAAAATAACAGAAAAAAAGAAATACACAAATTTACACTCTAATATTCAAGGTCCATTCAGTAGAACATATGAAATGTAAATGTATAAAAGTGGTAGCAATTGCTTAATGGGGCTAAGATGCATGTGCCCGATCTGTATCACCACATATGAATCACAAATGTATTCTTTAATTTCCATGCAGCTTTGAAGACATTACGTAATATATACAAAATGTCAAATCATAACTGATTTTGGCAACTACAGCTTGTGACAGCACCATTTCGTTCCAACAACAACAACCATCAAAATGTCGCAGCCAGCAACAGCAGATGCCAGGCCACAAACGATAGAAGCTCATCACTACCGCTGATAAGGCGCTGCTAATGTGAGCACATCCTCCTTAATGTAACGTAACCATGATAAATGTACGGCCCAGACAGGCATAGCCACACAAACAGTATCCAAGACCTGGTGGCTTCGGCCAAGTAACAATGAAGGGATTAGCGATAATATCTAACAGTCACTCCAAGGCCTGAGGCACTCATTCCATGTCCTCGTAATACAAAAGTAACCTCTATGGATGCTTGATTTCCTAATTCAAAAAGGCCGTTGCAAAAGCAGGCGCCGCGTTTGCTAAGCCGCGCTAGCTGCGTTCTCGCACGAACAATTCGCTTTAAAGCGCTGCTAGTCAGCTGAGCTAACAACTGATACCCTACACGTTAGATAGGAGTTCAACTCATTAATAGGTTGGACATAACGTTACCGTTTACTTTGCCGTGAAACATTGAAGAAAAAATAATCCTCGCTCCAGCTCCAAGGTTATTTAGCTAAATCATCACAATAGAACCGAGCTAACACACGCTAGCAGGATAGCTAACTGATAGCATCATCAACGTTTACCCAGAGTGAGTACGGCACTTAAGCTGCGATGTTAGCTAATAGCCAGGTAGACGGTACCGCAACCACGTTGGTGTGGGTCCATGATGCCCATCAGCGACAGAGAGTCCCGCGGATGAAAATTAAATATCAACTGGTCTGTTGATAACGACTAACGTTAACTCACTTAGATTCGCTTGTTAACAGATGGGAGGCGTGCTCCCTTTTGTTCACGGGCTAACGTTAGCTAGCAGCCACATAAGTTACATTGTTTACGCTGCACGCACACAGACAATTTTTGCAGAGCATCATCCTCCCACACTGCCACCATCAAAACTTTCGCTTATATTTTAGTTAAAGCTATCCAACCTTTCAGTCCTTGGATTTTGAAGGCGCAGATGCCTCTAAAACCCTCGGAAAAACAGTTATGCCGTTGAAGACGGCACAGCGGTAAATAATAAGCAACTATGTTCCCTAACCTTTGGGTTTTAAATTAGCAAACATGGCTGGTGTGGTCCAGTGCAGCCATGATCACAGAACAGAGCAAACAGCAGCAGTGTAAACTTCCCAACATTAATCACATGATACACATCCGGTAACATTTCTAAACGAAACTTCACAAGAAAATCCCCAACAATAATAATCAAAATAACAATAACCAGAAGCATGCACTAAGGTTAATTTTATTTTATTAATAATAACAGTAGCTACTAATAACAATAACCAGAATCAAATACTAACGTTATTATTTTAGTTTTAATACTAATAGTCCTAATAACAATAACCAGACTCATGTACTAACGTTATTATAGTTTTAATAATAATAATAATGATGAAGAAGAAGAAGAAGAAGAAGAAGAAGAAGAAGAAGAAGAAGAAGAAGAAGAATCTTATATTACTATTTTATATTAATAGTAAAAGTATCCTCAAAGAAAAGTTACAAATTGCCCCGGTCATTTTATTATTATATTATTGCATTCTTATTACTGATGCATCAATATGTAACTTTAATGTGGTACCTACCTGTTATTGTTAGGTATTTACTTTATTAAACACTTTATAATTATGCTTATTATATATTAATATACGTAAATAAAGTAGTGGAGTACAAAATTATCTGAAATGTGGAGGAGTAAAAGTATTTAGTAGCATAAAATTAAAATACTCAAGTAAATTAGCCTGCAATACCAATACCTTAGAACTATATTTAAAGGAACACTTCACCCTCAAAATGATCATTCATATCGATTACTCACCCTGTGAATTCTTGAATGAAAATGTTTTTTCTCACATGCCCCCACGGTTAACAAATCCAAAAACAGAAAAAAAATATCTTGTTGTGGCCCCCTATTGCTTCACCTACTATGATTTTTTGGATTCTTCTTTAAGAATTCAAGGTAACATGGGGTGAGTAACTAATATACAAAGACTATTTTGAGGGTGAAGTATTCCTTTAAGTACTTGAGTAGATATATTTAGTTAGTTTAGTTAAACAGTAACAAAAGTGGTTAATTGCCAATGTTAATACTGATGTGAGTTTATAGCTAGTCAACTAATTTCAAATCTGTATAGGATGTACTTTTAAAAAAATTAAATTTCTCTCCAAAAAACATGTTTTATTCTTACCAGGTTTGATTATAGTTATGGTTATAGTTAAATAAAGTAGTGAAAATCCATTCCACAGTCATCCTCCTACAGAAAACAACATCAAATCTATGCTTTTATTTTAATGGGTAAAGGTAGGAAACTAGTATTGCAAATTCCAGTCACCTTCTCGGAAATGACAGTGAGGAAATCAGGCCTGAAGAGGAAGTATACTTATATATATATATATATATATATTCTGGGCCGAAGAGCCTGCAGACCTGCAGGTTTCTAGGTCCTAGCACCGAAATAGGAGTGTTAAAGTTACAACACAGATAGTACTCGAGCAGAAAAACTGTATTATAAGTATATTACCGCTACTTTTGATTTTTAACATAAATAGGGGCAGTACTGTATGAAAACAATTTCATTATCAATATTCCATACCAAACAATCTGTACAATTCAGTCATGTTCTCTAATGGTAACCAACCTTAACACAATTCAAATATTACAAGAGAACAAGGTTCAAGCTCAAGTGTTAATACAGCATGACTGTAGGCTGCTTCAGTTGCCTTTTTAATGGTTAATATTTTATCCAAAATATATTTTATGGGAAATAAATATACTAAGGAGGGTGTTTGTGGTATATTGCCACAATAACCAGGTTAGAAGCTGAACTTGCTCCCACAACTCCTCCGCCTAATTATATATTCTGTCCAAAATTACCAATTTTCAAAACATGAGGCACACTTTGTATTAATGTAAAATTAATAAAAACACATGTCAAATGTCATCTAAGAAAAAAGGCATTTAAAATGATTCTTAAACAGTTTATTAGAAAGATGTAGACAATAATAAAAAAAAAAGTTCAACATTGGTCTCCCCTTACATTTTATTGACAGTGCAAATGTAATTTGGTCATTACACGTCACCATATCGTTCAACAAGCCCTCACCGCGAGGGGGATCGTTCTAGAAGAACAAATGTAAATAACCTGGGGAATAGCAACAAACCACATGATGCTAAGGACCAACCAAGCTTTAAGCCACGGTATCAGTTGCAAAACATTTCACCTTACTTCTGCAGTTTAACATGAGTGTGCATGTTAGGAGGGTATGAAGAGAGGAACTGTAAATATACTAAATATGTGGAATCCGTTCAGATTAACAAAGTAGGTTATAAACTGGGAAGATGCTGCAATGATTTCAGAATATTCCAATTTTATAAACATTAAAACAAGTAAAGGGAAACATGTAGGCTGGAAGGTTAAGCCACAGAAACAAAGACTGGCTCCCTGGATATCCAATTCATGGGACATGGAAGGCTTTAGAGGAACCCAATCAGTAAATGCATCCAATTTGTATGATGTACATAGCTAGTGTCTTTTTAAATCAAGAGGAATTACACCAGTCGACTTACTGAAAACCACAACATTGGGAATGGGTGGGCCTAATCATTTTAAACCACAATTGATTTGAAAACAAATTGTAAACCTGTTAACACGTATTGCTCAGTTTAGGACAACTAGACAGCTTTTCCAACAAATGTGTGCTTACTTGTAATATTTAACAGTAAAACAAGATACCCAAAAAGGTGCAGTACAGCAAATGGAAGTGGAGATAGCTGCTCTGTACAATACCATGCATATCAATCTTCAGTGTACTGATCGGTCAAGAGTTTGGAGCTGAGGCTATGGATTTAAATATGGCTACTGACTCATATGTACAGTTGTTGGTCACTGCCTTCAATTTCAAGATATACATTTGTTATGATTCCTCTTGCCCTATGTTCTTCCATTTTCTTTCCAGAGTCTTACAGTCTTCTATTCCAAATCTGGCATTTCTAAAGAGTAAAGTAGAACAGAAATAACATTAAACCTTACATCACAACAAACTTATCAAAAATGGAAGCGCTCATTTACACATGTATTTGGCTCATAAATACTTACTCTCATCATCGCTATCTGCAGACTCATCCTAAAAAAGGAGACAAGGTTGAAAAATGTTACACACTATAAATTAAGATTTAATTGTTCATAATAACATGACAGCCTGACACTGATTAACATCTGATTGATGATCAGTTTTTTTCATTTTTGAATATAAGATTAATGCTTAGAAAAAAAAAAAAAAAAAAAAAAAAAGGATTCTTACATCATCTGCACCATCATCTGCACCGTCTAGATCAGGCAGGTCATCCTCCCCTCCCATGTTGTTCATCATCTGTAATATTTAACCAAAATTAAATATTAAGGAGTTCATTATTAAAACAAATGATGCTACTGCAAAAGACATCAATCTGTAAAATCTTTTGAATCTTTCTCAGTTTAAGTTTGGTTCATAAGATTTAATTACAGCACTGTACTGCAAGTTACACTTTTCTACAGCACTTGATAAGTATAAGAACTGGCAAACACTAGATTGTAGAGATGCATCAATCTCACTTTTTCTGTCCTATTACAGTATTTATATTATTGGCCAATAGCATGTACCAATTCACCACTGGCATTTATTATATACATATATTTTATTATTTTAGGGGCATTTTATACCTTCAATAGAGGGTGACAAGTGAAAATAAGACAGAAAATGAGGGAGCAGAAAGGTGGGGAATGACATGCAACCATGTTTCAGGAACCAGGGACGCTGCCATTTATTTTTTTTACCCTAAAATCTGTACCCAACTTTTATACCAATGGTGAATTATTAAGTTCTTATATTAAAAAAAAAAATACAAATATCACATTGAATTGAATTGAGACTTCTACCCACATTCTTTAAAGCATACATTTTGGGCCTTGGCGAAATGCCATGTGTAGTTTCTTCAGGTGGGCGTGTTTGTGACTTTGACTGATTGTATTAAAAGCTGAGACAACAATTTAGAAAAAGCTTTTAATTCCTAAAATGTACCTCTTCAGAGCAATTATGAATTACTTCCTCCATACTTATCAATGTATAGTGCTTACATCTGAGAATTGATCGAAGTTGCCCATCTCCTCATCCGAGTCATCCTCCCAGTCTTTCCAGTTGTTGAAGTCGACACTGAGCCAACTCAGCTGTGAACACACAAAACAGCGATTTCTCATTTATGACATTCTAAAGTTGTGCATATATTAACTGTATCATACTGTTAACTGTTAGTATGTCAAATAAATGTAGGATACAAACTGCCCTTTACATTAAATGACCATGTTTGTGTTAAACTGACCTTAGCCTTCTCTTTTGTTAGCCTCGGCCATGGCTTCCCTGGCTGTGCTTTTCGTAAATAGCACAACACTGAGCGATCTGTGCGTTTATGTTTGGATTCCTGCGTTGAGGTGGAAAGAAAATAAAGAAATATGTAAGGAGTTTGTCTGCATTTTGTACAATGCAATTTGCAATACGGTTTTAATGTTCGAAAGTAATATTAAATCAATTAAACGATTCTGTGCGTAACTTACATTTTCATCGATGGCTTCAAAAAGGTCTATTTCATTCTCATGTTTGACATTGTCTGTTCCTCCAACGCAACTGTGGAAAAAATAAATGACACTTATTTTGGGGGAAATAAAATACAACCACGTTACTCACCAAAAATACAGAGCAGAACCAACAATACATTTAACAAGAAATTCATTTAAATACAACTTGAGGGATTTACTGACAACCAACAAGAGAAAACATACCTGAAACCACACTTTGCTTTATCAAAATTGATTTTAAGGTCTTTGCTGTCTGCTACGCAGAACTCTATAAAAACGGCATCCCTTCTATCGTACCACTTGGCAGTTGCTGGATGCCTGTAAAGAAACAGAGGTCATCAAAACGTCAACACGTGTAAACAGTCTAAATAGTAAATTGTTCTCTCGATAAATTGAGTAGCCAGTTGTAATTCACAAAACCCATTCAAAGTACAGCTCTTGGTACCTTCTGAGCTTTGAACAAAAACAATGCAAATGCCTAACCTTTCCTATCTGTATAGCAGTGCAGCTTATCAGACCCACAACTTGCATAAAAAATACATAATACAGGTCACCAGGGCTGGGGACAGGTGGGAGTTAGTCTTTAGACATCAAAAAGCCTATGTATCAGGTTGCCATACAGCATCCAGTTACTGTGTGCTCCTGTATCAAGAACCCTCAAAAGTGAAACATCTGTGCATGCTAAAACATGAAAAGCCAAATTAAGAAGATGTTTCGGGTGGGTTCAGCTCAGGTTTCCCTTCATATGATGAATATTGTTGTACATTGTAATAGTTTTACCTTGTAGCTGCAAAGTTATAAGCATGCTCAAGTAATAAATGAAGTCCTGGGTGAGACCAATATCCCACGTTCACCATCAAATAATTATTTCAATTAATTATTGCTCAAGTTCATAATTGCTCAGTCTAATTTTACAGGAGTAGTTACAAGAGAAGAACATGGAAGAATCCATTGTTTTTTACCCCATTGCACAATAAAAAAAATTTGTGTGGTTAATGAGAGACTTCCAGCACAGATACATGTCAGTTGTACAACATTAGCTAATCAATAACGACTCAGCGACTTCTGTTTGTTCTTTTCCGTGAACTACATGAGTGGTAGCAATTTCTTCTTCAGCATAATTAACGACACGGTATTGATCCTGGCATTAAACTTAGCCAAATCCTCTTACACATTAACGTGGACCAATCAAGGCAGTGCGTTATGTAGAACATTTTTATTTAACGTTGCTCGCTCCCTTCACAACTTTGCAATTCAATTGCAAACATGCAGATCAACACGCAGATCCTGTGTTTTCTTTATAATGCTGAAATCATGACTTCTAACACAGACCTGATGCTAATCTAGTGATAGCCTTATACACGAAGTCGTTCAATGAACACTATTAGCTTGGCTAGCCATGCTACGCTGTTAGTTAAGCCATGCGGTGCGACTGCTCCATGCTATAACGTTAAGCAATAGTAGCAGTTTTTTTCAGCTAATGCGGGGACACCGGTCTGCCACAATAACTGCGATGTAACATTGTGTTCTTTACTAGATTCAAGCTAGGTAGCGACTTGCCGTTAGCTTATAGTCTATTGAGGCAAGGCCAACCTCCCGCCTTTGAAAAAGCATGTTGCAAAAAGCAAGGCTAACGTTAGCTAACTAGCAAAGCAGGTTGTGCTATCGCACTTTCCCTCCGTTGTACACTCATGCTACCTTCCACAACTTACATGTCTGGACGTGAAGTGAGCTTCTTTTTCGTAGGTAAAACAGTCTCTTGAAAAGAAAGGTGATGCCTGCAAAAATAAGGGATGCTGTCCACAAACAAGCAATGTAAACGCCTCTAGCCTGTGGACTCTACTCCGGATCTTCTTGCGGATCCCAGGATGAGAATGACAGTACTGACGCAGTTGGAGCGTACGTACCTACTAGACGTTTCTAGAGTTTTCAACCACAGCTGCGGGTGATGTGGAGGAGGCACCGTATAATCGTGATGTGAAAGACATTAATTTATTTGCTATGGTTTCCGTACCACCCAGTATGATCGCCTCAAATGACCTGAATCATGAGAACAATTTACAGATGAAACTGCTAGTATTCCAGGTTAAAAGAAATACACAAACAGCTAAACATATCTAAAATAATTACACAAAAGAATAGAAAATAGACGCCGTTGTGGATCCCCTGAGGAGAAGTTCGCCACAGCAGCACAAGGACATAATAAAATTCAGAAAGTACAAAATAAATAATAAGAGTTATATAAAATAAAATAAGAATAAAATAGAAACTATACTGGAAAAATTATAGACAGAATAAAAAGGCAAGCAGGACAAGGTTGGTCATACTGTACAATAATATAAGCCACAAATAACGATTCCTTTATTATCATTCATCTCCACACTCCTAGTATTTTCTGAATTAATCATTTGGTTAATATAAAATGTAAGAAAAATAGTGAAAAGCCAAATTGACATATTCAAATATCGTGTGTGGTAGAAATTCTAATACCTAGGCTATAGGTGAGATCTGAAATAAGGCTTCACTCAACAAAGTCTTTTAGGTATTTATTCTTTGCGCAAAGAAGGTTCAGTTCATCATGAGAGTCTGAGAGAATGAACAAAGAGTCTTGGAGAATCACTTGCTTATTAACCCTCTAACAAGCTGACAGCAAGAGGGAGGGGGTGAATTAGCCTACTAGCTCTTCTGACCATCAGTCCATCTCACCTCCAAATCTGGGACCGAAATGAGAGGTAGACAAAAGCCAGTCTCTGCACTTTAGATAAACAGAAGAACATAAAGTTAGGGTCCATACATCAAAAAAGAGGTAAAGAGTTCACATAGCTAAAATCTAAAAAAAACAAGTCAATAGTAAGATATGTCAGAAGACAAATATCAGATTTTCCATCAATTTTGTCCAACCAACAGTCCCAAAGAGATTAGATTACCAACATAGTGTGAAATTTGGGAATACAGATTTTAACTGATAGCCAGTGTTACACACTTGTGGGAGTGGAGGTTAAACAAATGTAGGAGGCTCTCAGAAGGATACATTTTTTTAGCTCAACATAGTAGGGACTAAAAGTCAGGGAATCTTGGGCCCTGCTGCATCAATGGTGGGAATTTGACTCAATCTCTCTAACAGAGTGACTCAACATCAGAGGATTGTGAAACAAAATGGCTGTCCACACTTATCACTTTCTCTCAGTAAGGGAATTGAACGTTGGTATTTATTTGAGTCTTGACAATTTGGATTTAGTGCAGCCGCCCTCTTTGAATAGAATTAACTTTTGATGAGCTTGTTCACACAATAGGCTACTTAATAACATGGGCTACTTATACCCAGTGGTGGAGGAAGTATTCTGATCCTTTACTTAAAGTGCTCATATTATGCTCATTTTCAATTGTATTTAGAGGTTGTATCAGAATAGGTTTACATGGTTTAATTTTCAAAAAACACCATATTTTTTGTTGTACTGCACATTACTGCAGCTCCTCTATTCACCCTGTGCATTGAGCTCTCTGTTTTAGCTACAGAGTGAGGCATCACACTTCTGTTCCATCTTTGTTGGGACTCGTACATGCGCAGTATCTAGGTAAGGACTACTAGCCAGTCAGAAGCAGAGTATGAGGGCGTGCTACCATAGCAGCTAGGCGAGCATTATATCGTGTGTTACAAAGTGACGCATGTTCGTCACGGAAGTAAAAGCTGGACCACAATAGAGCTGTTTGGAGCAGTTTGTGAACAGTGTTTTCTGTTGGAGATGGTAAGTCCCTTTGGGGTGGACTTTGGGCTTTTTCACTTTGTAAACCTATAACGTGCACAAAAAAGATATATAACACAATAAAGGAAAGGGAAAAAGCCCAAAAAGCATAATATGAGCACTTTAAAGTGGCTATGTGTAACTAACTTTCAGTTTGTGTTGATTCTAGGACTTCACTTTGGACAAAAGCGGTAGTGTTTTTACCACACCTGCTGTCATAAAAATCTTTACGGTGCTTTATTGCCCACTGTAGATTACTGAGTTAATGTTACCGGGAGGTCATATAGTTGCAATGAATGTTTTGTATAGAATATGTTACAGAGGCATCGCTGCATTTCAAGTGTTGCACTTAGCCTACTTTGGAAGTATCGTGAGCTAAACCGTAGTACGGGATATCCCTGTCACTGTGTCACGAGCCAAAGCAACCAATGTAATAATAACTTAGATTTATATAGCGCATTTCATGAAACCCATGGACGTTTTACACAAGTACAGGGGGACAAAGGAAAACAAAATAGTAGGCCAACACAAACACAGAGTAAAAATAAAACGTCAGTGCTAAATCGAAGGGGGACGTAATTCAATGTTGTCGACTGACGTACAATCTCATTGCGCATTGTTAAGTTATTTTATGAATGAAATAGACATATTATACCAGAGGGCCAATTCTGGGATGTTTTTGAATTATTTCTAATCCCGTAATTGTCTCCATCTGTTGAAAGCCCGACCAAGCTGTGACTCGGGGTTTCGCTCTTGTCTTTCACTTTCCCTTTTAGCTTTTAGTTGTTCTTTGTTTAATTTCCTTCTTTTCTGTGATGGTCCTGCCCCATTATCAACCATAACTTTAGCAGATAACTTCTAAAATTAAATTAAAATACAATTAGGCCTATATAAAGAAATATGCTACCTTGGCTGGATACAAAAACACAGGCTTTTCCTTTGTTACGCCAAAATCTGTGACCCGTCAGAATGTGTGCTCTGTAGCGCCGTGTACCTGCCGTAAATCATTTTGTGACTTCACAGGAAAAATTGGACCTGAGCAGAGGCATTAATAAAAACTATATATAAATAGCATTATTTTCACTGTTAATCTCATTTGCGGTTACAGGTCATTTATGACCATCATTTCAGTCACTCTGAGAGTCCTGGCATCCGGTTGCCCTCAAACTCGTCTATGGTTCCTGTTTCCGCTACGTCGTGCGGCACTGAAAAAAATAGAGCGGTGCACGACCTCTGGTCGCGCACATAGCCCTAAATAACACTATAGACAGATTCCCCCCAAGGAATTCAGTATCTCTCAACTCAATTCTGAATTGTTTTATGGAGAAGTTTGAACTAGTTGATGTCTGGAGGAAATTGTTTCCTTGTGAACGACAATATACTTGGTCTAATAAGGACAGATCAAGACAGTTTAGAATTGATTACTGGTTGTTTTCCAAATGCCTGATAAATCATAACATAAAAATAAAAACATAAAAACTAGCTTGCAAACAAAACAAAAAAAACTCTGGTCGCGCACTTAAAATCCTGGCGTGCCAGTTAAGATCTATGTATTTTTGACGTCACATTGGTGCGTGACAGGTCGGGAACGGCGACTGTAAAGCCAATAATCAGCCTTTTACTGTCTATGATAATCAGCCGTCGGACAGCCTGGCGAGGTCAGTGACTCGAGTCTGTTCGGTGTGCTCCGTGCTGTCGTCCATCCAAGGGGGTAAGCTTCGCTTCAGAACTCGAACCTCCTATTGCGCCATTTTGTTGCTGCCTGGCCATCACCTCCCGTTAGCATTCCACTGACTAGCATTCATTTTGGCGCCACTTGACAGCGAATAACTTTACATCTGAAGCGTTTAAAGACTCTATTTGTCCATTGTTTAGTTCTAAAGAAACACAACAACGTATAAAAGGCTCCATTACCTTGTACCTCACATTATGGCTCCGTAGCAAACGTTTTTGTAAAAATAGGCTAACGATTGTGTCACATAGTAGAGGAATTACCGTATAGTACAGGATAAGCTTGCAGGCAGTTTCGACTTACATGAGCTGTTTAGGATTAATTACTAATGTTAACTAGCATTTTAGTTCGGATGCGTCCATCCGAGGGGCCGTTGGCCTTCATTTTGGCCAATTTGACATGGAAGGCGGGCTCTGCTGGCAGTCGGACTCAAATGACCAATCTGATTGGTAGAGTGCTAACGCGGAAATGAGGAGCGGGATGAGCGTGACTAGAGCATTGACATATATATAATGGACCAATATCCATGATTTCCAACAAGCTGGATATCATTACGGCCAAGCTGGAAAGTGAATCACAGCGTATTGAGGAGGTAGAAAAACGCATTTCTAGTGCTGAAGACATCATTGCTGATTTGGAAGGCAGGCTATCAGACACGGAAAATAAACTCGCTGCCCTCTCTAACCGCATGGATGACCAGGAGGCAAGATCCCGGAGGGATAATATCATGGTTTTTTGGGGTCAAAGAAGGGATTGAAGGGAGCAACGCGCTGCATTTCTTTGAAACCTGGCTGCCCAAACTTCTTCACATGGAAACCAAGAAAGGCAGGATCCGACTGGACAGGTGCCACAGAGGTCTCAGTCGACCTAAACCCGGGATGACCCGCGTAGTCATCATGAAGCTCCATTACCCGGCGAATAAAATGAAGATATTAGCGCTTGGTGCGAAACAGAAGCTTGAATACGAAGGGGCCAGGATCTCCATTCGTCAGGACATCCCATAAAATGTCCTGCAGCAACAGAGGAGCTTCAACGATGTGTGCCAAAAGCTGATTTCCAAGAACGTCAGGTTCAGGATGCAATACCCGAAGACCCTCCGCTTCACCTACAACAACAAGGATTTGTCCTTCGACACAGCTGAGGAGGTTGCTCACGTTATTGGGGCAATGGATAGGGTTCCGTGAGTACTGTGAAGAGTTACAGCAGCGTACGCTGATCGGGGTGGTTTGGTGCACAAGTAATCTCTTCTAACATTATGTTTAACGTAGGTGTGCTCTATTAAGGTGAATCTATATGCCACCCCGTGCGCATAGTGCCCTATGGCCATTGAACCACTGGCATAGGCTATTAGAAGCCGTAACAGCATAGTGGGTTTCCAAATTAAATCCACATCATTTAAGATAGCATAATATGCAGATGATGTTCTTCTTTTTCTCACCAGTCCAGATGAGTCCATACCAGCTCTAATGTCTGCTATTCAGACCTTTGGATCCTTCTCTGGATACAAGATTAATTTTAGTAAGTCAATGGCCATGCCAATTGGATATGGTCATAATGTGCCAAATATACCAAACTTTCCATTCTTTCTACCTCAGGATTCTCATACTTAGGTATTTCTGTATCCCAGAATATTAAGAATTTATTGAGAAAAAATGTCAACAATGTACTGTACATGAACATATCAAGAGCGATCTTAACAGGTGGATGGGCAGAATTAACTTGTTAAAAATGAATGTTCTACCTCAGCTGCTTTATCCCATGCAGATGTTGCCTCTGTTTATTTCTAAAAAGGTAGCAGGAGAGACTTTGCGTCCATGAAAAGTGCTATATAAATTCAATTTATTATTATTATAAGAGAGGTTGAAAGGGACTTCTCAAAGTTCATTTGGCAAAAGAAAAAACCCAGCTTAATTATGAAAACTTTACAGCTCCCAAAAGACAGTGGAGGTCTAGCATTCCCTAATATTATATTATACAATCGGGCCTGTCATAGAAGATTCATATATGAATGGGTTCACTGCTATTTAAAGGGAATAGATGACCCACTCGAATCATGGGCTTGTCTCCCATTTAGATTACTAGGGGAACACACTCGTAAAAAAACTGCCCTTCCAAAAGTAAGGGACAATCCAATACTTCAAATCTCTATTAAGATCTGGCATGACATGCATAGGTTTTTAGGCAGAAAGGGTGCCTTTTTCTATTTGACTCCACTTATGGCTAACAGGGACTTCCTACCTGGTGTTGATAATGTTGTATTCTGCTCTTGGCGGAAAAGGGGAGTGAGAGTGGTTGGAGATTTGTTTGATGATAATAATATCCTCATGTCCTTTCCACAAGCAAAAAACAGATTTGGACTTCCACAAAAATACTTTTTTGACTATCTTCAAGTCCGTCACTTGATCAATACAAATTGCAAGCCAACTCAAACAGAAACACTGAAGGGACCAATTGATAAGTTCATTAAATTAATTTTACATTGAATAAAGGTCTTATCACATACTTTTATAATATCCTTCAGTTGTAACCAACACAATGTTGATGGGCTTGTGAAGCGATGGGAGGAGGACCTTCAAAGTGTATATGATGAAGATGGTCGGACCACTCACTCTGTTTCTCAGCAATAAATTTAAAGAAATACAATATAGAATACTTCATAGACAGCACAGGACACCTCATGTTATGAACAAAATTGACCCTAATAGATCACAATTGTGCCTTAAATGTAAGTTAACAAGTGGGACATATATACACTGCTTCTGGAGCTGTCCAAGAATATAAAATTTCTGTTCATGTGTATCCAAGCAAGTGACAGCAATATTTAAACACAGCATATGTAAAGATCTGGGCCAGTTTCTATTGGGGCAACCATCTTTGAATAGAGCTATGGATGAAAAAAGACCAAAATTACTCAATAAACTCTTATTTTTGGCCAGAAAATGTATATTATTTAATTGGATTAGTGAGAACCCTCCCACTGTAACTCAGTGGTACAAAGACATTTTTAGAGTTTTTCCTATGGAAAGACTAAGTGCCAAATTAAAAGGAAATGACGATACTTTTATGGACATATGGCGGCCTCTAATGGATTACTTGCCTAAGGATCTAAATGAAATTATCCAGAGGGGCAACACTGGCTTAGAAGGTGCCAGACTGAGCAGACCGGTGATAAGAAATATTTCTTATTAGGTACAAGGACACATTTCACAACAAATTTCTTGTTTTGTTGATAGGTTGAGGCACTTTTTTGACCAACTCGGGGAGACTGATCAGTCCAACTGCCTTTTCTGCTGAGGATCGGCCGTCTGGTCGGTGTGGCTTCCAGGCAGCGCTGCCTGGAAGACAATGTTGGGGGCTTAAAACACCAAACACAGAGTCACCCGCGTGCATTTGTGTCCTTGTGTGCATGAAATAAACAAAATGGGAACTCGCTCATAAAAAAAGCTCCATAGGCTACTAGAGGTCAAAAACTCCTCAGGGAACCTTGAAGTATAATTTTGAGGTATTCATACTTTACTTGAGTATTTCCATTTGAAGCTACTTTATACATGACTGCACTACATTTTAGAGGGAAATATTGTACTTGCTACTCCACTACATTTATCCAACAACTGTAGTTTCTATTACTTTTCAGATTAGGTTGAAGAGAAAACAAACATTTGACAAACCTGTGGCTCCCATTCAAAACCTGACTTGGGACCTCTACAAAAAAATAGTCTAGACTACAGCAGCTCAAACAAAGACCTCCCCTGAAACTTTCTCATATGGTTTCATATAAATACTTAGACTGAATCCAGGTCAATCTTTCCAAAATTTCACACAAAAGGATTATAGACAAGTCCAAACAAAATTTAAAAGTTGTGTAGCAGTCCTTTTTCTTTCATACTTACATACCACCTTAAAATATATGAAGGATTAAAGGACTTATGTCTCAGCAGGATTTGGACAAACTTGTCCATGCTTTTATCTTGAGAAGACTTTACTACTGTAACTGTGTCTTTACAGGTCTCCCTAAAAACTATCTAATCTCACTAAGACCAAGAAAGTGGGTCACATCACTCCAGTACTGAAGTCTTTACACTGGCTTCCAGTGCCTCAAATAACTGATTTCAAAATACTTTTGCTGGTTTATAAATCACTAAACGGTTTAGGGCCAAAAGACATTTCTGATCTGCTGCTACACTATGAACCACCCAGATCTCTCAGGTCGTCTGGGACAGGTCTGCTTGTTATCCCCAGAGTCAGAACTAAACAGGGGGAGCAGCGTTTAGTTTTTATGCTTCACATATCTGGAACAAACTCCCAGAAAACTGCAGGTCTGCTGCAACTCTGTTCTTTTAAATCAAGGCTGAAGACCTATCTTTTTGATGTTGCCTCTCTTTAAACAACTGTTAATTTCTTATACTGAAGTTGCATTGTTGAAACTGTATGACAATCTAAGCTTATAAAGAGAAATTAAAAAGTAAGACCAGTGCGACCGGCCCGTTCTGGGAACAGTAAGGATTGCAGGTGGAATAGAGCAACGGCTTATACATTGTCCCATATTAGCAGCCTAAAATCTCCTATTTTATCTGCTTTTATGTTTAACCGTTTGAACTGCTCTTTAACGTTTAATTTCTTATACTGCACTGTAACTTTTATTCTCGTATTTTATCAGTTTTCTTTTACGTTTTTATGTAAAGCAGTTTGAATTGCCCGGTTGCTGAAATGTGCTATCCAAATAAAGCTGCCTTGCTTTAACCATCAAGGCCTTTCAGATTTCTCCATTTAACAGGGAAAATTGAGATGTTACAGATACACCTCCGTTTTTCCCAAAAACGGATCAACTTTGGATAAAAGTGTGTTCATGGTCAAGTTTAGCTCAAGGCAATGACAATCATATTGATTAAGGCGTTAACAGGGTACCATGGTGAATCCATGTTTAGCACCATCGCAGGCTTAAATCTCAGGATTAGTCTGAATCTTGGGACTTTGTATGAGCTGGTGTTCTGTCCAACGCAATGCTGGGATGGGTCCAGCTCCCTGTGAACCCCTATAACAAAGTAAATCTGCAAGGTTCTGAATATTTATAGTAATTTCAGTCTCCTGAAGGGACACCTGCCCTACCCCATTTCCCAATGAAGTGCAAAAACAGAAAATTAATTTTATCAAGCCACAACTTTATTTCCATCTTGGGTATAAATTGTATAAACGAGCTTAAATCAGCAACCTTTCTTCAACCCTTTATTGCCAGGGTCCCATTACATTGTCAACTCCTGCAAAAGGAACAAAAAAAAAAAGTTTAAGATATGTTGTAAGAGGTTTTTCCTACAATTTAAAGAATTTCTCTCTTCTCAGGACAGAAATGTTGGCTTCAGTAAATTCAGAAGAACGAAAGTCACTGTATTATTCATCACTGAAGAGTTCTACATACACATGTATCTACAGACATCTGAGGAAACCATTTAAAATGGCCCATTGAACAGACTCCAAACCATTTTACTACCATTAATAGTTTTCAGTTTTTGAAATCTTACCATAATAGCATTGACAATGTCGTTGTTGTTGTTTTTCAGGGCGCGTACAGCCTTCGCTCGCGACACGTTGGCTTGTGACATGACGAGTTCGATATCCTTGACCTCAACTCCGGTCTCATCCACCTATTAAAAATAAAAAAAAGGCAGTGAATTTTTATATCTCACACGTTGAAACAAACTGCACATTTGTCAGTGTCCATCTTCACTTGATTAAAACTGCATCTTACCTCCTCTTCTTCGCTCTCCTCCTGTACTGTTGGCGTCTGTGTGTTTTCCTGGATGTTTGATACAGCTTCTCCCTGTACCTTGAATTTTTCTGCGGCAGCCAGCTGGGCTTGCTGGGAAAGATCTTCGATCTAGGAAACAAGAGTAAAATAAGATAATACATTATTTGGCAGAACATTTTCAATTGAGTATTTTGTATCATTTTGATGATTCACACATTACTTGGATCTTTTAATCAGTAGCCTGCTGCCTTATAACAAGTTAAGACTAGACAGGACAGTAAGACAAGTGTAATTACTAGACTTGATGACTAGTATAGTTGTTGGCTACATACCTTAGCTTCACCGAAGACGATGTATGTGTCTGATGCAGGGCTCTTGTAGACGTCTGGTTTGGTAATGACAAACAAGATGTTCTTTGACTTGCGAATAGTGACCCTGGTGACCCCCGTTACCTGCCTGAGACCAAGCTTCGACATTGCCTGCAAAAAATACAAGTCATTTTACAAATATGGCCAATTTTGAAAGAAAGCAAATGACCTCTACCTTAACACTGTAAGATCATTACCTTTCGTGCTTTCTTTTCACTGCGGCTCTGTTTGGCTTTGCTGACTGGCTCCTCGTCTATTTCGGCAGCTGCTGCAAGCTGTAAGATACCGAATATTCATCCATAGGTTATGTCAACAATAAATGTAGGTTGAGGAATTAGGAGACTTTTAGGTTTTCATCATCGTGCAAACACTTTCTCTTCTCAGGACAGAAAGGCTGGCTTCACTAGGCTCAGAAGAACGAAAGTCACTGTATAAATCATCACTGAAGAGTAAAAGGACAAACCTCCCTTCAAGGGTTTAGGTTCAAGTGTTTGTTTCGGTTCAGGTCGACAGTATTCAAGACCAGACTGAACTCTCACCTGAGCTTGCTGTGTCTGTGTCTGTGCAGAGTCCTGTTCCTCCAGCTCAGGGACTGAGTCATCACTGTCTGACTCTGTACCGGAGCCTACAGAACCAGAAATCAAGTTAGTCACAAGATGCAAATTATTACATACATGTATGCTTGCAAGTCATTATGAAAATATGCTGCATCAATCCTGGGGAATAAAAATAGGCAGGTTAATAGTGATTCCAAATATAGTATTTTTGTTGTGACCCAAGATGAACACACACCCACCGAACATGTTGAAAACTTGTAAATGTAAAACTGCGATAACCATTAATTTGATGTTGCAAAAGGGTCAGAGCTATTCAACTTCAAATCTTAACTAATGTGTACTCTAACGTATGTTGACAATACCCTCCTATCCAATGCCACATTGACCAGACCGTCACTAGACATCTTCAGACTAAAAAAATCCTATCATTGCACACATGAAACTGCACAACAATGCTGACCATATGCAACAAAACGGTTTCCAAAATTAGGAGCATCCATGTTAACTAGGTTGCATCTTTAAGAAAGGACAGTTTAAAATTAATGTATACCTCACAACCATGGCTTTTTAAGAGAACAACATATCTAAGCCTCTGAGCAGTACCCAGTTGCAACGCAGTGAGAGTTGAAAAAACAGATTGCACAAAAGAAAGAAAGAAAATACCCTTGTCGTTCTTGATCACAGGCTCCACCTTGACTGGGGTTTTAGCAGTTGTGGGGACAGGTTTGGGTGTTGAGACGGATTCGGACGGAGTTTTACTGATTACCTCAACCTCAGGTTTAACAGGGGCAGGTTTTGCAACTGCCTCAGCAAATGTGAGTTTAAGGGGAGCTGGGGCAGGAACAGCAGGCTCAACTGGAGCAGGTTTTAAGGGAGCAGATGAAGGTTCAGCTAGTGGTTTGGAAGGCTTGACAACCACAGCTGGTGCCGCCTTAACCAATTCAGCCTCAATGACCGGCTTAGCACCCATCACAGGGGCTGGCTTGGTAACCTCAGCGGCCGCTGGTTTAGGTTCTGCAGCTGGCTTAGGAGCCTCCACAGGAGCAGGTCTGGCCTCAGCAGCTGGCTTAGCAGCTTCCACAGGAGCAGGTCTGGCCTCAGCAGCCGCCACAGGAGCAGGTCTGGCCTCAGCAGCTGGCTTAGCAGCCGCCACAGGAGCAGGTCTGGCCTCAGCAGCTGGCTTAGCAGCCGCCACAGGAGCAGGTTTGGCCTCAGCAGCTGGCTCAGGAGAAGGTTTGCTTGGGGGGGCCTCCTTAGCCTCAATTTTGGCTGGGGCTGTTTTTGGAGCTTCAATGTGAGCTGGTTTAGCAGCCTCAACAGCTGCAGTTGAGGCTTCAGCAACAACTTCAGCACTTTCAACAGGAGCAGATTTAACCATCGCTGCTGCAACAACCTTTACAGGCACAGACGTGGGCTCAATATCCGGTTTGGATGTTACCTTCACCTCTACAGTGGGTACAGGTTGTGGCATTTTAATTGGCTTCTCAGGTGGGATAAGTGGAGGGAGATCATCATCAGCAGCTGCAATAACAGGAGCAGCTTTTGATTGAGCAGGCTTAACTTCAACTGATGCGGGAGGGCCAGAGGTAAGAGTATCTGAAAATGAAACGGGAGCTGCCACAGCAGGCTTTGAGGTAACTTTAAAAGCAGCTGGGGCTGCAACAGGAGTTGCAGCAGCTGCTGGGGGTTTGTTTGGCTCAACTGGGGCAGATTTTGCTTCAACTACAGTTTGCTTAGGGCTAGCCTCTACATGGTTTTCATTTGCTGGTGTGACCTTGCACGCCAAAGGAGCAGGCACAAATGCCTCCCCTTTCTTAGCTTTGCCAGCCTTGACAACTTTTGGGGTGAAGCGGTTTGCCTCACTAGTGAGGCCAGGTGAGGTAGCTAAGGGAGATGGCACAGGTGAAAGGGGGGTAGTGGATTTTGGAGTAGATTTTGGTGAGGTGGGAGAAGAGGAAGAGGCAGACATGGAGGAACGTTTTCTTCTGCCAGGAACAGCCTTTGGGGCAGAGGAACCCTGCACATTCTTGGCATCTTTGCCTTTGGGCTTTGCAGGGCCAGAAGCTGCCTGAGGTTTCTGGGAGGAAGCTGGGGCAGGAGGTGTAGCTGAATAGAAAAATCACTCTTTTAAATCTTTTGGCAGGAGAAGGGGAAGTCTTACTCATGCGGATTAAATTATGACCAAACCAAGACGCAATGTTCTTGCTTAGGGTTAGGAAAAAGACACACCTGCCTAGCTTTAGTTTGATGCAAAACACTCAAAATGCAGACCATACTACTTACTTCCACACAGAAAACCACATTCTAAATTTAGTGAAAACACACAAATCATATTTGCGATGAACATCGCCACATCACGAAATATCGCCCTTGCACATTAGCTAGTGCATAAATGCACCAGCTATCACTGAACTCGTGCTTTAATGTAGAACTGACCTGACCGAGAAAAATAAACTTATCGAATCCTATGCAATTAAACACAAGTACAATTCGGCATTTCCTCTGAAATCTGTCTAAATCAATATGGATACAAATATCCACTCATGTTACCACCTGCGAATACATATGCCCAACCAACTTAAAAAAGGTGCATTCAAATGATTGCGACAAAGTGGGGAGAGGGGAGCGCCTGCTTTTCAGGATAAACCAACCTGACAGGTGGCGAGTTGAAAGAGGTGGGCCTCCACATTTGGAGGACTCCTTTGACTGAATGGCCTTGGAGAGAAGTCTAACAGCTTTCTTGTCAAGTTCTTCATTTTGAGTACCCACGGCGACATTATCAACAGGCAATACTTCGTCCTGAGCTGCGACCAGGCAAAGATTCTTTAAGTTTTCTACCTCAGTCTTCGGGGCATTAGTGGCCTTCACATCTTCCCAGTTTGCAATGACGTCTTCATGAGCAGATTGTTTCGGATCATCGGGAATTTCTTCTAGCACTGCACTGGGCTTGCCTCCAGAGGCCTCCACTTCAACAGAAATCTGCTCAACCTCTTGGCTGTCCGATTCCTCAGCTGCAACAGACTCCTGACTTTGTACCTTCACAGACGAACCGGCTTCTTCATCAGTGGGTGGTCCTTCTGAGGAAACAATGGGAGTCTCAGCAGAAGGCACTGACTCTAGAGGAACTGGCGTGTCAGCTGAAGCACCGGCTGGGTCAGCAGTTGCCTCTTGCTGAGAGACAGGTGTTGCTGCCAACCCAGTCTCTTTAGTTTGCATGGTCATTTGACCAGCAGCTACACCATTTGCTTGATCACCAGACGTCTGAATGCTAGCTTCTTCAGGGGAGACTATCTCTTGAGCTGGAACAGAGGTTTCTGGAGGATTCTCCAGTGGGATTGCCTTGCTCACAGGAATGGCCATCTCAGGAACAGCCATCTCAGTAGGAGCAGAAGAATTCAATACTCCTACAGCTGATTAAGGATTAAGGCAGATTAAGCAACAAGAGTAACAGGGGGAAGGGCAATCACAGTAGTTGTTTGGCGAGCAATTCTACTTAAACGCAAATTTTAAGAGCTTCATGACTACACCGTGAAGTGGAAAAGAAAAAGGTGCTCCACACGTGAACAGAAAATACGTGTTTGTGAGAAGTTTAATGTCGCTTGGCTTGCGTTTTACCAAAGTAAAAGAAGGGAAAGTGTTTGGTGCACTACGTAAAACAAAAAAATAACCCCATGTCCCAAACTCCATGCAGTGTCCCTATGTGAAATAAACACTATCTATGCACAACTATGTATGAAAAGATATAAATCTATCGACTAACTAAAACCTCAAATTAGACAGTACAGTATGTGTACATAATTTTACTGCTTTGTGGAAAAATTCACACTGCAATCTATTTCAAAAGACCTTTTTTTCTAAAGGAGAGCATTTGTCAGCATTAATAGTGTGAGAAAATGCCAACAAACTCAATCCCTATGAAATAATGACCCAACACTGGCCCTTATTTTGAGTAGTGTCAGTACAGACTCATCTGTGGTTGATTCTGCATCAGTATTTGCCCCTACCTTTGTCATCAAGGAAACACATTCCAGGGCTCCAGACTAACTTTTTGCCTTGGTTGCACTGGTGCACCTAACTTTTTTTATTTAGGGGGACAGCACAAAATTTAGGTGCACCCAAATTTTTCCTTACATCGCTGTTAACGCTGAATGGCGATACACGATATATAGCGCTGTATTTTCTTTATTGGGCAATAACCGATGCCCGGATAGCTCAGTTGGTCTATATAGAGGTTTGACTCCGACCTGCGGCCCTTTCCTGCATGTCATTCACCCCCTCTTTCATGTCTTCAGCTTTCCTATCAAACTAAAGGCCGAAATCTTAAAAAAATAAATAAAAAACAAACGAAAGACATAGGGAGTGCAATGGACTGAAGCGTATGCTACTCATAGTGACGGCTGACTCATTATGAATGGGTCCAGCACGGGTCAAATGCACTTTGGCAGGTCAGCGGCATTACACACGTCTTGTGTAGGCTATGAAATGTCTGTATCGTCAATGCGCTGCATTTTTATAAACTATGATAATGTGGCCATGGGTCACATCTCTCGCCCCAGGTCCAGCAGGCTCAGTCTTACACGCCAATACTCAACGAACTGAAGTTAGTTGCATTTAATAACTTCTGTGTTTTTCGCCGTGGCAGCCGCAATAACAGAGTTACCAGCGGAAACACTGGTACCAATACATGTTTCCCTCTCATAATTAACAATACACAACTGTGTTAATAACAATTAAAACTGTAGACAAATGTCAGCAGTTTGGACCGGCAGCACTGTGTCTCTCCATGTTGCAAGGGAGCGGGGCTGCGCGGAAGACAGATCTAAACACAGGCACGGCTTTACAGAAGGAATGGTTCATGTAACGCAACATTACACATATCAATATAAACGACAATGCTTCGTTCGTGGAGAGGCAGCGGATGCGAGGACATTAGGTGCACCGGTGCGACCTAGGAAAAATCTTAGTCGCACCCTTACAAATTTTGGTCGCACTCTAGAGCCCTGCATTCATTGAAATGAGACGTCTTTCCTTCTCAAACGTCATCTGAACTTCTCTGGTCTTTTTTTTGCAATGGAGTATTTTTTTTTTTTTTTTTTATAAGGATAATGTGATGTTAAGTCCAAAATAAGTGCAAACAAGTTCCACTGCTGCAACTAATCCGTTGGTATAAAAGTCCCTGCCCCACCCCTGAGCAAGCACATCACCCATATACAGACCCATTTCTGGAGGAAAACACTGGTTTACATATACTGGTGAAAAGTGACACAAAAGTATAAAAACCTGTGTAGTTCACAATTGGAGAATTATGCAGAATAGTTATGAGCCACTGTTTAATACAAATGAAATGTTTATGCAACACGCGCCCTGACAAAAGCAACACATTCAGGATATGACAGTCTGGACTTCAGACAAATCCATTATTCACTTTATTAACCAGATATTGTCTAATTTTTGGTCAAAAGAGCACCATGTACAACATGCTAACTGATCAAAAGATGTCAATTATCATTACATTATATTTACATGCCAGTATAACCAAACTTGAGAAAAGGACTTACAAGCAGTATGACCCTACAAATATAGCTTGCGTTTAAATTTAAAAAAAATAATTATCCTACAATAAGAGGTTACCGTCAGGCTAAAATAAACATGCAACACAAAATGATCTGTGCCAGACAACAAATCTACACAAAGTAGGTTTTCAAGGCATTTAGTGTGCACAGGGAAAACCACTCAACACCATGCATTGTGGGCTAAATCCAGTTGTCAGTGCAAGTCATCGCACACACCATTGTGAGTTTGTGTAAATAAAAAGAGGGGGGTCCTGGATTACTCTTTTCAAACCAAGGCACTCAACATCACCACTGCAGATCCCGCAGTGGGTAAACTATGGTTACAAATGTCCTAACACAAGGCTGGGACAGTCAAAACAACCATCACCTGTTACATCAACTCAATGTCCAGCCAGCTGAGACAACTACCTGAGCCAAATAATTGTCCAATCATCAATATTGTCCTTTTACTTAAATTACCTTCCATAGATGGCCATTTGCTGAACAATTCACCCGTTCTTCGAGTTCCAGCAAGGAAAACAGGAAAATCTTTCTACATTCCTTGAGTTCCAGGACCCCGTTGTTTAATATGAATTATTGCATGCACATTTATGATAAGGTAAAATATACGAACCGGTCTCCACTTGAGGCTGCTGCATCTCCTGCTCTGTGACTGGGACAGTTTCTGTAGCTTCACCAGGCATGGTTGCTGCTGAGGAAAAGGCAGTTTATTAGCTTAAGCCAAGTATTAAAAACTAACGTTACTAGTGGTGTAAGACAAATTTAGTCAAGACGTGTGGTACTTAACGGCTCACTGACGTTAGCAGGGACTAGTTAGCCGATTCAGACACTGACTTGCAGTTGTTCACGTTTTAGCTAACGTAAGTTGAACAGGTGACGGAGCCCATGCTTTAGCCCAGTCTTTAACGTTACTCTCTTGTGAAGCAACATTTAACTAACTGCTTCTGACAGCCTCAACGGGGGAAAGCTAAGAGTCACACCATCGCTTTTTACTCAAATTTAAAAAGTTGTCACACAGATCAACCTAACACCACTTGTCAGCTCACTGCGGCCCTGACTGGCTGCTAGTAAACTGGAAGTCATGTTCCCCCATTTTGAGCAGGTAATCGGTAGTACAACGGCACATATATCACTGAAGAGAGGCACAAAATAGAACCAATATCTGTACCAGCTTGATGACACTACTTTACTTTAAGGCATGAAACGTGTAATACAGACGGTAATAAGTGAAAAACGGCTGGATGATGTTGGATTTTCAACGGAGACACTCACCGACTCGGGACGTTATATCCAAGATGGCTGTGAGAGAGAAATTCTAACCTCTGTTTCACGGTAATATCCTGTTTAGAGCGGTCTTCTTCTTCCGGGTTGTTTAAAGGCACAATGAGTGATATGTTACCATATCACGTTACAATTTTAAATATTTGTAACTAACTTTTGTATTTTCATGTTATGATGTATAACAGTTAGGTTACTAGAAAAGCAGTATTTTACTCAAGAAATATGTTTAAGGAAAAATTGTGAGTATTTGTAATTGTATTTTTTTTATTTTATGCCACCTGTTAAAATAACTGTCACCTGTTACTAGATTTTTATTTTACTCAAGTACAATTTTGATTATTTTTACTTGCTTATTTTAATTTTATATCTACTTTAAACTTCTACTTTTACAAATGTCAGTCAAAATAACGGTTACATCCAAACCAGCTGAGCCAACTTAACAAATGTCTGGCCATAGTTTGCTAATTTTGAATATAGAAATGTTACTATTACTCCATTACATATCAGAGGGAAATATTATTTACTCCACTACATTTATCTGACCGCTATATTTTACCGATACAGATAAAGACTTTACATACATATGACCAACATATTAAATATGATAAATTGTAAAATGTTCCTGTTTAAATTCAATATTAAAATCTCAAAAAAATTTAAGTTTACAAAAGTACTTTTTGGTAGTGATCTCGACATAACTACCACAATAATATATTGCTTATATATTAATTCATCTGTAATAATCAAATTATATATATATGGTTGTTTAATTTTGATGTGTAATAACATTTCCTTCTGATGTGTAATGGAATAAGAGTTAGTATACAATTTCTCATATGTACTTAGAATAAATGTCAAATGAACTAACTTGTTTGCTATTCAAGATAAAAAATAAAATCTGAAAAAAATTCTTGTTTTTTTTAAAAGTAACAGGAATACAAGATTTAAAAACATTTGAAATAGATTTATTTTCACAAATGACTGTACAGTAGAAAAATGTTGGCAGAAAAAGACAAACAACATACAATCCTATAGTAAGGACATCATTTACTTGTGTTTTGTTTATGAATGTATTATTACGGAGCTTCATAAGAGTAATAAAACTGATTGGGATGAAATTATTCAGTTTTTGATTTTGTTTATTTGTTCATCAGAAAAAATATCAATTCTTTATCACAACATGAAGCCCTCATAACAGGACAGTTTGCATCATCACCCACATTAAGTAACAGGGAGCTATTCACAGTTCCACTTCTGTAGCACTTCCTGATTGTTGATCCAGTTCAGAAGTCTTTCTGAAGATCTAAAAGAAAGGAAAAAATATATTACATGAAAGAAAAAACTTCTGTGGCGCCCTGGTAGCTCACCTGGTTGAGTGTGCAACCCATATACTAAGGCCTGGGTTTGACTCTGTCCCCCATCCCTTTGCTGTCTGTCTCTCTCTCCCTCCCTCCCTCCCTCTCCTGTCAAATATTTAGCTGTACTATATAAAAAGGCAAAAAAAATATATATATAACCAACTTCTTAAAAGGGGAACTATGCAGTTATTTTAGCTTAATTTACCTTAACTGAACAGCTTCGGAGTCATTGGAATGGTTGGATTACTTTTTTTTAGGGTTGAGCACCTGCGTGTGGAAAAACCACCCAGCTAGCTATAAGAACTAGGTAGCGATGGAGTTTTTCACACTATCGTCATGGCTGAGCTGGCAAAAAGCTAGGAAAGTATTGTCGGAGGAATAGCGCAAGAGGAAATGGCAGACTGACCGAGCGAGGAGTCAGACACGAGTAAACATCGGCCCTGCGATTTCAGAATGGCGAGAACTGAGACAAACAGAAGCCTGCAAATCCGATGCTGACCTGGCGTTCTTGCTGTTGCACTTGTAAGTATCTTTGATCAGAAACTTTATCTGCCACCGAGTTTTCTTGTCAGCTTGATGTTGGCAAACGCAAGTTGCTTCTGCTCCGACAGCATTCTAAGGCCATTGTAGGAAAAAAGAATAATGTTACGGACCCGCAGAGAAGGGTAATATTCCGAGAAAAACCTCAGGGGACATGGCTCCGTGCGTTCGCCGGCTTCTTTGAAAACAAATGCACATGACCAGAGGGAGAAGATGGGAGGGGGGAAAGAGTCGCCAACGAGTTTTTACGATGGTGTTGCCAAATATCTATTCCGAAGCTGTAGGTGGAGCTCTATAGAGAAACCTGCGAGCAAAAAGCGAAATTGCCAAAACTGCATAGCGCCCCTTTAAAGTCGCCTTCATTTCATCTACTAAGAATAAAACTTACCACTTTTTTTGAGAAGTTCTCCTTTCCATGAGCGAGCCATCTTATCCAGAAACTGATCAAAGTATTTCACATATTTCGCCAGGCTTGTTCTTTTGTAATCTGTTAAAAGTAATCAGTTACTCAGATTATTTAGAATAAACTATAAATAATTTAATAAACTAAAGCTCCATGGGTTCTCATTGATAGTTAGCATATCTCATCATGTAAAAAGAATCTTTATTAATGATCAAAATTATAATAAAACAGGGTCAATAATTCAGTGACTCCTATCCTACAATAGGAGAGGCCCCACATTTCTTCAGTACCTGTTATATGTTTGAATTTATTTTGATATTGAGGAAAAATAAATTGAGGTTCAGCGTGTCAAAGTTGATGTACCACATTTGCCTCATTTGAGCCAGGATAAAAATGACAGATTAACTTGTGGTTAACTTGCCCTGCCTATAACTTAAAAAAAAAAAAAAAAAACGAGGTACAGCTCGTATGTGTGATATACCATAAGCTTGAAATTCAAATTTCAGAATCTCACCTCTGATCTTTCGTCTCTCTGCTGCGTCCTTCTCGTTTTCCTTCTCCTCTGACTTATCTTCCTCTTCGCCGGTCCTGGGTCGATCCAGCTCCTCACAGATCTGACTACAAAAATGAAAAGTTATGACATTAGCTCTGTTGAATATCAAACGCTGCACACAACAGAGCACGAGACATTCAATTATCGCTTACCCGATTGTGGGCACAGCAAAAGGATCAAACGTTTCTAATTCTTTGAGGTCCATGGGAACAGAAATACGCCCTGCCCAGAGTTCAAGAGAGAGAAGTCACAGTGAGACTGTTGGTGGTGTATTTACCACGCCATCTTGATTAAATCTCCTTAGATCCATGCTCACCGGTTTTGGGATGGACACTGAAGGGGCTTTTCAGCAAATGGTTCACCCCTTTGCTGACGTTCACATCGAGCCGTGGGTAACAATACTGCAGCATGATTTCTTTTTCAAAGTATTGGCCCCTTTTGGCAGTGCCCTGGAGAAGGAAAGATTATACCATCGTATCTGTTTATTATAAGCTCTCTTGCTGTAATATTTAAAAATCAATTCTAGGTTAAACAACCGCCATTATGTAATACAAGCAGAATTACCAACCTGTTTCCTATTGGCTTGTTCCTTCACCAGTTTCCAACGGTTCTCAGGTTTCTTCTCGTTTTGGAAGTCCTGCTGTAATTCTTTTCTTACATGTAAAAGCTGGAGTTAAGGTCAAGGCCAGTTATTTTCACAAAAGGTTTTAACCAAACTGAAAGAGACCACTCTCATATTTGAGAGAAAGAAAATTCAGTTTTTTTTTTCTCAGCTCTACTGCATATTGTAAAAAGGATATCTTCAGGCGTGAGTGCCAGCACTTTGTCTACAGATTCCTTGCGTCCCAGTATGTCCTGTTCCTGTAGTGCGTACCGAGGGAAGTATCGCTCCACCACTGCCAAAGACTCTCTGTTGAGATCACAGGTACAGACTTTTTAACAGCTGAAGCCGCAACATCCGTCAAAGGCAAAGAACTCAATAACAGTCGGTGCAATTAGACACAAACATCTTAATTGAACAAACAGTTACAGCTCCATACTGAGCTTCACTAATAAAATACTCTGATTCTTACCTGATAAAAGGATGAATTGGATCTGTGAGCACAACTTTCTTCAGCGTCTCTTCGCCTCCCTATAAAACAGCAGTGAATAGAACATTAAAAAAATTTAATTAACTAATTGGTTTTATACAGATAGTCCAAAAAAAAAAAAAAACATATCCAGTTGATGGGAAAGAAAGGAATATTCTTGTGTTCCGTGTAGGGCTGCAACTAACAATGTTTTCATTATTGATTACCTTGACTATAATTTTAGCGTTAAATCGATCTATAGCTTGGTCTATAAAATGTCACAAAATAGTGAAAAATGCCTGTTTTAATTTCTTACAGCCCAAGGTGATGTATTCATATGCTGGTAGTTAGTTTTATACGACCAAACATCCAAAACCTCAAGATATTCAGTTTACTATCATATTTTATGACAAAAAAGCATCAGATCCTCACACTTGAAAAGCTGGCACAAGGAAATTGGCTTTGCATTTTTGCTTACAAAATGACTACAAAGATTAATTATTAAAATAGGTGCCGATTCATTTTCTGTTGATTAACTTATCAATTCATCTTTGCAAATCTGCTTCAGTGAATAACTTCCTGCCACACTAACACTGTACTCATGCCCAATAATATCTGTTAAATATAACAGAACAAGAATAGTTGACTGATAAATAATCAAACCTTTTGTTACCTCATAGCTTTGAAAGATTACAGTGCTTCCTACGTGTGCTAGACTAGTGCTCTATGAAGGCTGCCCGGGTCTTAACTATACCTGAGATAAAATGGACGATTTATTGTTTGGGCACTATTTTACCCGAGAGAAACACACTGATACACACACAATGCTGAACACAACACCCTGCTGCTAATAAATAGGCTACATGTGTTCTAATCATCTAATAAAAGCGGTTACCTTAACCAGGCTGAGGTATTCTGCAACTGCAGAGCGTGCTGCTACAGAGAGCTTCCTAGCAGCTTCATCACACACCCAGCAATGCACTCCTCTTCTGCCAGAATAAACCCACAGCAGGTGTTGGAAACCAAAGTCCTCTAAAAGATCACATACATCGAAAATAAGTGTTTGATGCTAATTCTGCCAAAAATCAAAGATAACACGACACAAAATCAATGACAAACAAACCTCGAAGAGCTCTATCCAGGATGTGAATGGCGATGGTCATCAGGGTCCAGCACTTGCAGCAAATGTCTGCAGCACTAAAATGAGAGTTTGTGTTATCTCAGTGATGCGACTGTCAAGATATTATGAATTAAACAAGATAAACCCCATAATCAGTTCACCTGCAACAGCTTCTGACATCATCATAATCTGTCATATCAATATCAAACACCAGCTCCTTCTCCAGGGCCTGGAAGGTCCCTGACTTCACTGTGTTGTGCTGATTGGGCTGTGGGTCAGAATCAGTTTTAATGGCCAGATAATTGTAAACACATACAAGGAAATTGTTGCTCGCACATAAATAGACATACGGCTAAAAACAATGACAACAAAGCTGAACAAGGTATACATAAACAATTGACAACTAAGGTTATGTACAAAGAGATTCAACTTTATCAATATAATGTCTGCAGTGACACAAAAAAGCAAGTGAAAAGCAAAAGTAGATGTATGCTGTCTCACCCTGTGACTGTATATGGCTCCAATGTCAATCTTGTAAGGGTTCATCTTCTGCATTTCCTTCTCCAGCTCGGTCTGTGTGCTGAAAGACTGGTAGCGGACATAGATGTCATCTTTGAGTGTGAAGGAGAACTCTCGGTTCTGAAAGTAGTTCTTCTGCACTGAGGTTGTAGACGCAAAAAAAGGACACATTAACACATACAGACAGCTAAATCGCAAATAACATTGGTTAACATAACTTGCTAGCATTGCTTTTTGCTGGCTTTCCCGGCCTGTAACGTTACTCACCTCCTCCATAGTTCAGCCAGCGATAATACTGGGAGAAGGGGAACAGGCGTCGGTAATACAGCGGTAATAAGTCCGGTAAACAGGCCGAGTCGTAATTTGAGGACGACATTAGTGACAACATCGGAACAGCTACGGTACCGTTGTAAAATTAGGTTAAATTGCCAGCAAGACGCTTGCTACAGACTGACAGTTCGGTGTGTTGTCTTACACCAAGTGTAGCGCGGGAAAACTCTTACGCGGAGGAGAAAACCAATGAGACAAGGATGAGTAAATGACGTCAACGAAACGCGGAAATTGTTTTCCTAAGTAATCGATATTTCCCCCAATATCCTTCTTTGTTAGATCCGCCCGCAAGAAAAAGTAAAGACAAGTACTTACGAAAGAGTTTAACTTGATTGCGGTGCCATATAATAGGCTATGTTAGTTGATGTTCTCAAAGCTTGTCCGCACCTTATAATATTCGTCCTTCAACGGAAGTGTAGCCGGGCGAACAGAGGATCATGGGACGTGTAGTCATTTTACTCTGCTGCAAAAATGTGATCAACCAATGAAATAAATGCAACAAATAAAAACAAATAATAAGAAGAAAATAAATGAATAAATAGCTTAAGCGAAAATAGATAAAATAATGCAATGTACGGAAGAAAAGTATTCTATAATCACTCCAGCAACAAAACTATTACTGAATCCTGTTGAATGTGTTGTGATTTAATGACTTTGTTTAGATTTTAATTTCTTTCTTACACCTTTAGAGGGCAGTACAGTTTCATGAGAAACTTTTACAGGGTTGCCACCCAGAGCCCCATTTCAGGGAACGCAATAGTAATTGTCATCATGGCAGAGCCTACTGAAACACTATGAACATTTATTTTCTTACAGAAAGACTATGGAAACAGTCAAAATGAAAAATTAATGAAGATACACAGATACTCTCAGGAAAGAGGTGGAAAACAAAAAGGACACTTGCCCTGGTTTTAGAGATAGCCCGGGATGCAGGGTCGAGATGTGCTTGTGTTTTCATACAACTGTCCTCTTTTGTTTTGGATAGATTTCTCTAATGTCATTTTCTCTTTAGTCAGAGACACTTGTAGGTACGTACTAGTACAAGGACAACATTTGCTTTGACATTTGAAAAGGGCACTTTGAATTCAAAGGCAAGGGTGGTGCTTATTGCTTAATATTGATGTTTTTTTTTTCACTGTTGTATTTTTAGCCAGTCTCAAACTCATTGGACTGAAGTGGCGCTGTTCACACTGAAGGTTAAGGGCTGTGCAGCGATAAGAGCTCTCGTCATTTATTGTACTTCTGATATTAAATAACAGTCGGCCATTGTACTGTGGCTGCATATTAAATATGAGTTGCTCTACAATTTTTTTTCATTCTGTCTCATCTCATCTCCTGACTTTTCCAATTTTGTCATTAAAACGTCTCTCTATAATTTCCTTCCATGCCTCTGTCATTTTGTCTTTATTTCAAACAAAATGGAAATACAAACCTTTTCAAATACAGTGCAGCTTCCATCAAATGTATTAAATCCTATATATCTCATTATATCATACATTAATGACATCATGTGAATATGAAGCTTTTAAGAAATGAAATCAATATTTTCACATATTTGACATGTAGATGCTGACAGTGAGTCTTACGTTCCACAGTTGCAATTAGCCAGCTGCGTTAGCATAATATGCTACAATATGTGAAATATCTGTGCACTAGATTAATGGTAATGAACTACTTTCTCCTTTGCAGCATCACTGAACTGTGCCACTTTCAAGAGCAATTAATAGACAAGCATGCCAATACATTTCCACTTGATGATTGCGCTTGTTTTTATGGAAATAGTCTTTAATCATATCCTGATTTACATAATGCAAAAGCTTTCAACCACATCTTACTTGAATTATGCAAATTATTTCACTGCAAGCCATAGGGGATGTGGTTAGACCTTTCTTAGAAATTATTTGAAATGGATTTGGGATTAACACTGTCTGTCTCTACCGACACTACCACTGTATGTATGCAAATGAATGCACATTACATACAGTAGTAGACAAAACAGTGCTTACGAACATCCACTGACACACACACACACACACACACACACACACACACACACACACACACACACACACACACACACACACACACACACACACACACACACACACACACACACACAACTAAACTAAATGTCAGTGGGTTGAGTTAGATGTAAGGTGAAACAAGGGGTGAAAATGTAACTTTCAGCTGTGTCTCTGATAAATCTAGGTCAGACATACATCAGGTGGCCATGGCATGTTGGCCAGCACTGTAGGTCATTGTGTTAGCTGTAGGCCTATACAAGGAGTCATAGTTTGGGGTTGATATAAAAGTCGCTGCATCCTAAGATGACCAAAGTGTGCCACAGTTTCAGAGTGTTGTCGCCTTTCATCAGGAAAACATTGGGGACACATAGGTTAGAAATTCTGTCGACCACAGTCTGCAGTGATCACGTTACCAAACGTTGTGTTTGATGGTGCTAATGTCTAAACTCTATTTGTTCCATCATCAGGAACGTCCTTATGGTGTAAGATTATCCTTAAAGGAATAGTTTGACATTTTGGAAAAAATGCATATTCAATTTCTTTCCAAGAGTGAGATAAAAAACTAACATAAAGACTATAAACAGCATAACTCACTCCAACAATCTAAAACATCCCTACTAGAACTTAAATTCACTAATTAACATGTAAGTTGTTTGTTTAATCTGTACATGATGTAACAAGTCTACAGCCATGCTAGCGACTGTGAGCATGACTCTTTGAGCTAAATGCATCAGCATGCTTACATCTTTACAGGTTTAAAGGTCCCATGGCATGAAAATTTCACTTTATGAGGTTTTTTAACATTAATATGCGTTCCCTCAACCTGTCTATGGTCCCCCATCGGCTTGAAATGGTGATAGGTGTAAACCGAGCCCTGGGTATCCTGCTCTGCCTTTGAGAAAATGAAAGCTCAGATGGGCCGATCTGGAATCTGCTCCTTACGAGGTCATAAGGAGCAAGGTTACCTCCCCTTTCTCTGCTTTGCCCGCCCAGAGAATTTGGCCAACCCATGAGAGAGAGACATCATGGCTTTCAAACGAGCAAAGTGGCAGTTGGTCAAGGACACGCCCCCAACATCCACCTTGCCCCCCCCCCCCTCCTCTCTCCTCCTCAATAGCTACAGACACAGAAATGGCACATACTAAGGAAAGCTCATTGTGGGACTGGCTCTAGTGGCTGTAATTCTGCACCAAGGCTGAATTTCGGGAAAGAGACTTCAGATACAGTATTAGGGGACCACTAAGGCCTATATAAAAGCATCCAAAGAGCACCAGGTCATGGGACCTTTAACATGCTGATGTTTAGCAAGTCTAATGTTTACCATGTTCACCATCTTAGTTTAGTGTGTTAGCATGCTTACATTTGCTACAGTAATTAGCCCTAAACATATACAGCTCACGCTGATTTAAAGGTAATTAGTTTTGCAGGTATTTAGTAATAAACCAAAGTGTTGGACAAATTAACAATAAATTGATGATAGCGCTTGATTTAAAAAGTTAAGGGATCACCAAAGTTATTATAATTCATCCTGATGGGGACATGAATGTTTGTACCAAATTGCATGGCAATCCATCCAACAGTTGTTGAGACATTTCACTCAAAACTACAAATGTGGTGGCGTTAAATAAAAAGGCAGGTTTTCACAAAGTCAGATACATTCACTGGGGACCATGAATGTTTGTACAGAATTTATTGGACATCCATCCAACAGTTGTTGAGATATTTCAGTGCCCTCCCTAGAGCCGCTATCAGTATTTCCCAAAATGTGGAACTTAAAACTCAGCGCTCTCGTCTATCAAATGTTAATAAGGGACAACGTTTAAAGGTTGTTTATTCTGCAAACAATTAAATAAGTAAGTTTCATATAAAGAAAATCTGATAGAGATACAGTAAAACCACTAAAAGGGATAAATGGAGCATGAGGGAGTGAAGTATTATGATAAGTAGTTTGCATGTTATAATGCATTTGAGAGCACAAAGATAGAAATCCAATGAAGCAAAACAGAGAGGGACATTGTTTACCTTGTTTCTCTCTGCTCCAGGCAGCAGGTGCAATTCATGTCCCCATCCAGAGTTTCACGCTGTACATTAAGGCATCAAAGAGCCCTCTGTAACAATTGTTTCCATTTATGTTCTGCACAACTAACCATGCTCCACTTCCTCTCCAAATGGCTGGCACTCTTGAATTCTCTGTTATACAGATTGATGAAGCCATCTGTCATCTATTCAGGGTTGGGAGGCCGCACTATGTGTTATATAAACATATGTACACTTACAGTCACTCATATGTTTCATGTAAAAATAATTGCATGCATCTTCACATGGCTGTATCCCACAATTGGTCTGAATGATAAAACACACAAAACATCACATTAAAACAGACATTAAGACAACATTTAAAGTAAATTCTGATTGGCTAAATTTCTGTGTAATATCCACCTTTGAACCTTTTCATAGCCTTTACATTTTTTTACCATTTATTTGATCAAAATGATGAAGCTCCGACCTCTGAACTGAGATACTAAAAGACTTTGAGGTCATAAAACTCCAAAAAGAAATTTAATCTATGACCAGCACACACTATTGACACAAGTCAGATAACAGATGAAATACTTCTGATGACTTCTTGTGACTATTATGCACACACAATACTCAAACAAAATTAGATGTTAGTACTATAACCAGGGGTTTTCCACAGAAAGGACATGAGAGGACAAAATTCCCCGTTAACTTGTGTTCACACGCCAACAGGTTCCTATAGTGTTTACTTAATAGAAAGTAAAAAGTAAAATATTTCCTTCTGAAATGTAGTGGAGTAGAAGTACTGTAAAGTAGCATAAACTGTAACTACTCAAGTGCAAATACCTCAAAATTGTAATTAACTACAGTGTTGTTGTACTTAGTTACATTCCACTACTGCCATAATTCCCATTTTGTGGGTTTCAACTAACAGTGGTAGCGTGTAACTAAGTACATTTACTCATGTACTGTAAGTTAAATTTGGACACTTATTCATTACATTTCAGAGGTATATATTGCACTTTTTTCCTCCACTACTCCATTTCTTTGACACGCTATAGTTACTAGTTACTTTTTACATATGATATGATGCAATACTATACTACTAATCTAGTAGTAGCCTATACAATGTATCTAAAATTGGCTCCACATTAACAAACTACAACATTAAAATGCTCTTACATGTATTGTTAGTGATAAAAACTGAATAGTGTAATATTCTATAACACAACACTTTGAAAGGAGCCATTCTGCATAATGAACACTTTTACTTATAGGCTATACTTTTCATTTTGCTGATAAAACACTTTTGTACTTTTACTTCAGTAACATTTTTAATTCAGAACTTTTACTTGAAATGTAGTATTTTTAGACTATGGTATTTCTACTTGTATTAGCCATTAAGTATATGCGTAGTATTATATACAAATGAGAGGTTCAGGGTGGTTTACGTGGTGCATTGAGGGGACGTCAGTATTTCTTAAATCCCGGCTGTGGCTTTGCAGTTCACCATCCACCATTACCACCATACAAGACGAGACCTCGTGCACTGCGCAGCACTCATTGGTTGGCGCGACAATATAAAGTTCCGCAGTGATTCCCTCATTGACTGCTGCTCTGCCTCACTCACTCACTCACTGGCTGGCTGACTGACTGACTGACTGAGGAAGAAGAGCAGAAACACAGCCGGTTACAGAGAGGATTTACAAAACTTCGTTATTATCCCCACTCTTATTTCTTTGTGATAGTCTGCCCGTTTAATTCATCTGCACCATGAAGGAAAGAAGACTCACGCAGCCTTTTGTAGCGAGGTGTAAACTCGTGCTGGTCGGGGACGTCCAATGCGGTAAAACAGCGATGCTACAAGTCCTGGCCAAGGACTGTTATCCAGAGGTAACGTCACGAGATATCTTTTACAATAACGTCAACAGTTCTTTTTTGGATGCATCTTGATTGGGACTGAAAATATACCGATGCTTTTGGTATTCATTTCCTACCCCAAGGAAGGATAAATATTACCCAAATACTCCCATATGGACCAGAAGACTTGATTGGAAGAGTGTTCCTTCACTATATTAAGCTACTTTACCTATGCCAGTAGTACTTAATTTACATTTAAATAGTGATCTTATTTATTATTAGAGGCCTATTATTATTATTATTATTATTATTATTATTATTATTATTATTATTATTATTAATCACACCACTGTCACTTTACCTCTTAATTTTGTCTTTATTTGTTGCTATTCTATAGTTTCTATTTTTGTAGCCTTTACCTTTTATTATTTATTCTTTTATTAATTTTTTTACTCTATTTATTTGTACTTATTTCTGTCCTTGTAGGCTACTGCTGCAACAACCACATTTCCCCTCTCCTCTCTTCTTACCTTAGTTCTATAACTCCCATGGTGCCATATAGCTTATGGTATTATTGGATTGGCATACATGTGTAGTAAAGGATATTTGATTATATGCTGTATTTTCATAGGTTTAGTTTAGTAATTTAGACAGGGCTACATAAAACCCTTTACACTGGGAATGATAGGTGATATATGTTTGAGCACTGCTGGACCAATTAATTGATTTTAAAGCCAAGGTAGTCACTGCTAATTTTACCAAAATGATTGTTTTAGTCATTTAAAAATCACAATGCTTCACAGATGTAAATATCTGTTTGTCTTTTATTTTATATAATTATGTAATACATTTTGCTGTTGCCTCATTAACTGAATCCCTGGTAACTTGAGATGGACATTTATTCTATTTATTCTCTAAATGATGAATTTCTTTAAACATTTCCATGTAAATTTGTGATAAATGCTCCCTAAACCTTTTCCTTTTTCCATTTCTAGACTTATGTCCCCACTGTGTTTGAAAACTACACCGCCTGTCTGGAGCTTGAAGACCAGCGTGTTGAACTCAGCCTTTGGGACACATCAGGTTAGGATTATGCTTGGGTTTTTATTATTACCACAGTTTAATAAATCTGTCAAAGATAAGGATGTGATCACCTCTCCTCTCTATCTTTGACTCACTGCCAATTTAAAATTCTCCCCAAGCTTTCATGTTTGTTGAGCAATAAGTTAAGCAGTCAGTTTCAGTGCTGTATTCATGGGCAGATTTGTGGAACTTGTTTACCCTCCCAACAACAACACAGTCGGCCTGGAGTCGAGTAACGACTGTTAATGAAGCTCCATCTCATTCGTTGTTTTACAAACAGTGTTGTTGCTATTTACCCAGACATCACTATCTGCCAATCCTGTTTTGATTCACTGGTGTGAAATCCATTAAGGGCCATTTTACAAACGCCGCAGCCGAGCTCGTGCACGGCAATGTGACGTCAAAATGAAGTAGATCTTGCTGGCGCGCCAGGATTTTGAGTGTGCGACACTTTCAGCGGCACGCGACATAGCGGAAACAGGAAGTATGGCTGAGTTCGAGGGGAAGCGGATGCCAGGACTCTCAGAGTGACTGCAAGTCTCTCTTGTAAACTTACTGGGTTAAGATGAGTTATTTTATGGCGAATGAAAGGCTTAATCCAACGAAGTAGGTCATCGAATCAAATCGAACCATTGATGTCAATGCTGCTAACTGTTCTGCCGTTGTTTACCTTTTTCTTCTTCTTCTAGTCCGTAGAAATAGCAAAGTCGGTAGCCTTTCCTCATTAGCGCCACCTCTGTTCAGGAGAAGACTGCAACTAGTGTTGTGACCACCACGCACAAATATAAACAGTTAGGGCGCTCCCATGACGTCACACTGGCGCTCGACAGGTTGGCTGCGGCGAGTATACCCCACGTTTAAAGCCAGAGACACACTAAGCCGATAATCGGCCTTTTACTGTCTATGATAATCAGCCGTCGGACAGTCTGGCGAGGTCAGTGACTTGAGTCTGTTCGGTGTGTTCCGTGCCGTTGTCCATCCGAGGGGCCGTTGGCCTTCATTTTGGTCGATTTGACATGTATAATCTGCGGGCACTGCCGGCAGTCGGACTCAAATGACCCATCTGATTGGTAGAGTGCTAACCCGGAAACGGGGAGCGGGGAGTCTCTCAAAATCTGACGAAAACCTTTTAAACTGACCTTTGTTGATCTGAAATGAAGACAGATTCAGCAACTGCATGGCCCATTTCTTGCTTAAAATGTTTTCAGAAACGTTTCGGTGAACTATTTTAGTACAATATGAAATTGTATTCTGAACCAGCCGCCATGACAGTCTGTCTTTGAATTTCCGGAGAAACCAGACCCACATGACGCATTCGTCCAATCAGCTGCCGGTTTTCATTTTTGGGCGACAATAGAGAGCCAAAGTCACGCCCCTTCCGGTGGACCTCATGGTACCCTAACTCAGAAAAAATATGAACGGAAGTGAACGGCGAGAAGCAAATTATGTTTGAATTGAGCCATGGATTACAAATATGATGTTCGTCAATTTAAAAGATAATTTTTCAACCGAAGAAAGTCTCAGTTAGCCGTAGGTTTGTCATATGACCACTTAGTTTTGTGTGAAACCGCTCAGTGAACTACATCTCCCGTCTCACACAATCTACCTCACCTAGCTTGATGCTCGGCTTGCTCGCTAGCTAGCTAGCTTAGCGCTGTTAAACAGTAACGTTATCTTAACTGCTGTGTTTAATCCAGTGAAGTGTTTTCAGCAGATAAGCAAAAGAACAAGCAAGATCCTCTGCTCATTTGAGTAATGTTACATCCCCGGTACGATACACACAGACATCGTAGCTTCAGCGAGACATCATCCATGAAGTGTGTAGTCTTTCTAATTACGTATTTTCACAGTGTTATACTTCAACAGTTTAACAATAAACTGAGACTTTCTTCGGTTGAAAAATAATGTTTTAAATTGACAAAAATCATATTTGTAATCCATGGCTCAATTCAAACGGGATCAAAAAATAATTATTATCTCTCCATTGACTCTTGTTCATATTTTTTCCGAATTAAGGTCCCATGGACCGGAAGTAGAAGGGCGGGACTTGGGCTCTCTATACAGATTAGCGCCGCCTGCTGCTATGTATTACGTCTCGTCACTTTGGTGTGTTCCGTGGCACTTTTTTGACCAACTCGGGGAGACCGATCAGTCCAACTGCCTTTTCTGCCGAGGGTCGGCCGTCTGGTTCAGTGTGTCTGGCCTTAAGCGTTCTTTCTTGGTGGATTGGTGCAATTGACTCACTGGGATTCAGTGGGGCAATGAACGACACACCTGAGCAACAAGCCTGTCTAACCAAGTTAGGACCAAAATGTACAGTTTTGCATGGAAATGCAAAAAAAGAAAATCACAATCAAAGACCAACAGAGGCCCCAGTTTGAGAAATACAACTGATCTATTACAAGAAATGTAAAATCTCTATGGCTACCAAGTTAGCTATACAGTATTTCAATCTCATCAGTAAGATTTAGAAAAAAATCTTAAAAATGTCTGCTGTTTTGTATCTTTGTAAACTGATTATCTTTAAGTTTTGGACTATTGGTCGATATGGAAAAAATAATTTAAAATGACAATCTGTATTTTTCACAATTTCCGGACATTTTATAGACAAAAAGTGTTGTGAATCAAGAAAATAAAATTAGTTGCAGCCCTAATATATACAATTCAGAGAAGTATTGGTGGCCTACTGACATCATACAGTAATTACATTAAACATATGGGGAAATTATGTAAATAGTATCAATAAAAAATCGCCTCCAGTATAGATTTATTTCATAATAGCATTGGCTGAGGCTGAAGCTCAGAGGAAGTTGAGCAGTGCCAGTTGGCCTGCAGAGGGGTTGTTTCACAGGGGAGAGGGGGATGCCTCGTCCATGCAGGGGGTGGAAGCGTGTGTGCGTGTGTGTGTGTGTGTGTGTGTGTGTGTGTGTGTGTGTGTGTGTGTGTGTGTGTGTGTGTGTGTTGTTTTTTTTTTTTTTTGAAGGCACAGAAAGCAAAATATGGACTCCTACTACTTTGGTGTTAGCCTAAAAAAAAATAAATGTTTAACTGAAACCAGCACTGAACTAATGTAGGTTTGTGTGTTTTTCTCCCACGGAGTAAAAACTTTCTGGACAGTCACCCTTTCCAGAGGAAAACATTGCATAAGACCTATTTACTTTTTCAACACACACAAACACAGTTCCTGTCAATCTTTATGTATGTTTCTTTCCATTCTCTGTCTTTATTATCTATATTTATAACGATTAATTTGTTTTTTAAGAAAATATTGAAAAGTTCAGAAAAAAATCCAATCACAGTCTTCTAAAGCCAAAGTTGACATTCTTCACACGTCTTGTTTTGTCTGCCCAACAGTCCACACTCAACTATATTCAGTTAACAATCTACACATAGGATGAAGAAAAGCTGCAAATCCTGCTGAAACTAGAGAATGTTTGGCATTTCTGCAAAGAAATGATAATTTAAAAAAATAAAATGTCTTGTTTTTTTAATTGGTTATTAAAATAGTCAATTAATGTCCTGCCGATCGATTAACTGAATAAATCGACAAATCGTTTCAGCTCTGATAACACAGCTTTAGGTGAATTACTCTGATATAATATGATCTTTTACATACAAAACAGATGTGAGAATACACATTTCACCTACTTCTTCAGTATGTGTACCACACGCTTTTTGATAATAAAAAGGCTCAGAAGCACATTTGTTCAGTTCACGTTGCATCTTTTATCAAGACACACTGTCTTATCCTGTCTTTTGAGTCCAAATCCTTCCCTTTGCTTTCTTTCTTTGAGAGTAGAGAGGGCAGTTTCATTACATAAACTAATGTTTGCTCATCTGAAAGGGTGTATGTGTTGGGTTTGTGTGTTTGTGTGTCCAGGCAGGGGGCTGCTAATATGTGGGAGTGGAAGTTGTGTCCTCTTTAGATCTCTCTGCCTCCTCTTTCTCAAGCCTTACTGTACATCACCCTGAATAGTTATGTGACGAGCGCTTTGATTCCCTCTAAAATAAAATGTTATTGATAGATTGTAGTTGTATAAGTTGTCCTACTTTGCACATTTAAGTCAAACATTCTGTCAGACTGAGTTAACCAGAAGGGCCTTTTGAATGGCAGTACTGTTTGTTGATGGAATATTGTTGTAAAAACATTTTCATTAAGGTCTTAGGAGAGAATTCATTAAGACAACATTATTGTTAGTTGCTTATTCGTAATTTCTATTCCTGATATAATTATATCCTCTTTTATTTTCAAGGAAAGCTTCTGGTGCACATTTGGCCCCTGAGGACAGGAGTAGGAAATTAAATCTTAGTGTTGGTGTGGGGAGTGATTAGGTGGCAGAGGAATGACAATAGAGAGCGGACATCCTGTCTGTCTGGTTTTAGCACAGGAGCCTTCCTGAGAGTTAAAGGAAAGGTTTCTACATATAGCTGTGCTGTTTATAGAAATGTGGGGAAAATGTGTTTCCTTCACACTGTAATTCACATTATCATAACTAAGGTGTTGTATTTATGAGTCAACAATCAGAGTAGACTGTCTGAGTAAGTTGATGAATAGTGTTTGATATCATTTTGAGGATTAGTTTATTAATGGCTCAGTAGAGATTTGTTGGAAAATTAAAGTGGTTGCTGGTTAATAAAGCATCACTTTGACAAGAATTTAAATGCTCAGCAGCACAAAATCTTGCAACTATTTGCAATAGTGGATCTCAGAAGACGGTGTAAAGTTTGGGAGTGATTGGCCTCTGGGCAGCACTGCAGTTCCGATTCAAATGTTTGACTTTTGAAACAAGTCTTGCTGCAACTTTCCAGTAGCAGTATCTGGCAGCAGTCACACACAAATTCTGAAGAAAATGCCCATTTTAGTTCTACTTAATGTTTGTTAATAACAGCATTATGTTGTGAATTAACCTTTTAAAGAAATAGTTTGACATTTTCGGTAAAATAAGTTTTGTATTATGAATAAATAAATTTGCTTTCTGGCCGTAAAACAGCAAATTGTCATTGGGGGTTATCTAACCATTGGACAGAGCCATGCTAGTTACCTTTGTGCTAAGATAAGCTAACCGGTCATAGCTTCATATTTAACCCTCCACTAGAAAGCAGTGTGTTAAAACCTTTCCTTGAAGAATACTTTTAATTTTGCCCAGACATAGTGTTTGCATTTTTGGCTTTTTATCAGATACTGAACCTGTAAGCCAGACAGAAAACCTTGGAAAGTTTATCCTACAGTATGATGATAATTTTATTTCACAGGAAATCAGTTTTTTTTTCTTCTTCACTCAAACAAAAGTTGGGTAAATAAAGTTTGATATTGACTAATAATGGAAAGACGTGATTGGTGCAGAGTTGCACTGACCGTAACTCAGTGAGTTAGTCTACTTCACTGGAAGAATTCCTGTAAGTGTGAAGGTGTCAAGCTTAGTGACATTATTTGCTCTTTTATCAGTTTGGCTGGGGTGTATGTGACTGTTTGTGTTTGTACTGTGTGAAAGTGAGGAGGATGGTTGTGATAGAACATTATAAAAGTGTCAGTGTCAAAACCACCTTACTAAATCACATCAATAAAATTGTATGTTGTTGCAGAAGACCTAAGTGTGTATTCCTAAGTGTGACTTTGTCTCTCCAGGTTCTCCATACTACGACAACGTAAGACCACTCTGCTACAGCGACTCAGATGCAGTGCTCTTATGCTTTGACATCAGCCGACCAGACACAGTAGACAGTGTGCTGAAGAAGGTATTAATATTATTACCTGCTGCAGTGTGAACTAGGTGTGGGGATATATAATAATAATAATAATAATAATAATAATAATAATAATAATAATAATAATAATAATATATAATATTGCGATACAGCATAGTATCGCAATATTTTAGGTGGCAATACTGTATTGATACACGGAAGCCAAGTATCCATCCATTATTATATATGTGTTGGTCAGTTTGTCTGCTTGACTATTACATTTTGCAGCAATAAAAATGAAGTGAGATTAACAAACAGAGAAATGTATCTTTTTAGATACAGTAAATAGTTTCCTTTTGGGGAAAAAAGGTAATAAATTGCAATATATTGCAGAATATTGCAATATGTTTAAAATCTCAATTATATCGTATCGTGACAAAAGTATCGGGATGATATCGTATTGTGAGACCTCTGTTGATTCCCACCCCTAGTGTGAACATGACAGCCTGACCTCACCACAACTTAATTTTACTCGTTGTTTGCAGGTGGTAGCCCCTCCTTGATCAGTAATCTGCCCTCCCCCATTTTCACTCTTTACATGTTGTATTGTTTACTAATTGCACTTTCAAGTGACAATCTCTTGATACCTGTTTCTCTTCTCCTTGCAGTGGAAAGCAGAGATCCAGGACTTCTGTCCCAGCACACGGATCCTACTAATAGGCTGCAAGACAGACCTGCGCACAGACGTATGCACGCGCATGGAGCTGTCCAATCAGAAACAGACTCCCATCTCCCATGAACAGGTTTGCCGTGACTACTTTTTCTTCCTCTGTGCATCTATTTAGGTTTCTGTCTCCCGTCCACACTGGGTAGTCGTAGAAATCCCTCTTTGTTTTAATCTCCCCGAGCTCAACGTATATTTTTCCTTCACATTGTAGGGTTCGTCCCTGGCCAAGCAGCTTGGAGCAGAGGCTTACCTGGAGTGCTCAGCCTTCACATCCGAGAAGAGCATCCACAGTGTTTTCCGTACCGCGGCTCTGGCCTGCATGAACAAACTCCAGCCTGCCAATAAACCCAGTCCCGTCCGCCGCCTCTCCAAGAGACTCCTACATCTGCCCAGCAAGACAGAGCTGCTCTCCTCCACCTTCAGCAAGGAAAAGTCCAAGAGCTGCTCCATCATGTGAATACTGTGGGAGCATGCAGGGGGGAAAAGAAAGCAAGGACAAGTAGGTAATTCAGCAGGGGGCCTAAGGGTGTGCAGGGGAAAGAAAGGAATGATTTCTACAATGCATCTCTGTCCTTTGCAGCATCCTCCTCGTCAGCCACTGAAAAGAATTACACTTGCTACACTCTCTATATTCAACTCTGACACTGGACTTTTGATCACCAGAGACAGAGTGAAAAAAATAAATTACAGCTGTACAAATAGAGCATAACAGGCATTTTAATACCTTCTTGATTCCTTATAAAGGTTGCTGTGAGAGCTTAAATAAGGTCAGTGACTCCCAAGTGGTTGTAAACACTGCATTTGACTGCATTACCCTGATGAAATTCATTTGAAATTTTGATAGCGCTGCCCTTTCCCATCCATCTCTTTATCCGAATGTCTCTTTAAGGTCACGATATGGGCTGAGGTGACGAGATGAAATGTAAAATCTGACAGTGACAGGAAGTGGTACCTACAGAAATGCGGCTCGGGGAATTTCAAACAGCAGTTCCTCGTATAAATTATTCCCCCATTGACCCCTCACATTTGGAGATAAAAGCTGACAGTGGGGGGAAAGGGGAGAAAAAGGAGCAATTTGGCAAAGCAGAGTGTTCATTTGCAAAGGCAGTCAGAGGATGAACTGAGCACACGTCTGAAGGAGCCAGTGTGACTCAGCACTCCCATGAGCTATAAAACAGTCTAGGTGGACTTGCTGTGACATAGCAAACACAAAATCCTAGGCCATGTAAAGACCGTCGGAGCATGTTTTTGTCAGATCCCCTTTTATTACCCATCACCACAGCAGTATTAATTGTTCAGTTATTTATCACAAGGCTTGATTTTAGAGATGTTACATTAATGATGCATCTTCTCACTGTCCACTGATACTTTAAGAGCTGCTTTAATGGATATCAGCTTTTGTTCCAACAAAAACTAATTTTCTTTTCTTTTTTTAAAGATAAAACATAAAAGATTTCTTTTCACACAAGCCAAACTGTTTTGTACCAAAGGGAGTCTTAGAAATCTCTGTTTTTTTTTGAAGATGCACCTGCTGCCATTTCCAGCCTGGATAGTTGCATTAACACTAAATTTCCCTGAGATGATAGGTGGGAAGGTTGATTTGAATCACAAATAAAAACAGGCTGGTCCTGTCTGAAGAAAGAATTTTCTTTCCTTTTTCTCTAAAAAAAATATTTTCATTTTATTTTTCAACTTCCCTGAAAAGTATTCTTGACATTTTCCATTTATAAAAAAGAAAATTTTTGTCTGGATGTTTCTACTTGCTTGTGGCTGTCTTTGTTTTGTTTTGTGGCTGTTGATGTTGTTCTTGTATTTACTTGAGTCTTCTAGCATTAGCTGCTGTTGACAGCTCAGCTAATGGAGGATTGAGGATTTGTAGGTCTGCACCGAGAAGCCCAGAGTTCTCTGGATGTACGGAACACTGGAATTTTACGTGTTGCCTAGCAACAATGTGAGCAGGGGCAGGCGTGAGCGGGGTTCCTGCCTCACAGAGAGAGAGAGGGAGGGATGGCTCTCCGAGAGGACGCCTCACCTTTTATTTGTAGCATTAGACAGAAGCCACTGCGAAGGGGGCGGCTGGACATTTCAGGGAGCGACGGACTGCTCATGATCTCCACATGACGTCTAAAACATGTCTCTGTAGCTCTGCTTCAGTCGTTATTTCAAACAAGCTCCATGTAGTTCTATATACAGCCGTCGTTGAACTATTTCTCTTTTGCTCGTTTTTTGACGGACAGACTTTCATTTGTTGTACATATCCTTTCTAATAAATCTGTTTATTAGAAATCCCTAAAAAGAATGTTACTGAAGCAAAACAAAATGTTTGTGTCAAGTTGCCTATTATTATGGCTTTAAATTATTGACTGAATTCTGTATTTGTTATTGTCATATGCTCCTTTCTTTAAATCTTTGTTCAAATAAATATGTCTGATGTTCATTTACAAGTCAGTGTTTATTTCTGCATTAAATCCATTATAAATAGACCTTTGAACCTTTGGTGGATGTACTGATCCCTAATTATATAGAAATACACATTATTTGGGAAATGCCACAAGAACTGAAAGAGAAACGGTATAAAAATGTATAGCAGCACTATATATTGCACACTTTCACACAAGATAAACATTTGGGAGGACCTTTTTGTGTGTACCCTTTATGTCCATTTAAATTATTTCTGTATTGATCTATTCATGTTTAACAAACAGCACTTTTCATGTAGATGAGTTCAAGGAGCTGTATCAAATTAGAACAAGACATTATTTGGGGAATTTAATCAAATTCAAGGCTCCACTAGAGAAAGAAAGACAGATAGCTTCCCAGAACATTGTCTATTTTGTCTTGTGATTGATATTGATAAGGGCATAGTAGTTCACTTCACACTAATAAATCCATGATAAAGATAACACATTATTCTACTGTATGTCTTAATGAAAGGCCAACTGATACAGACTACAGTTCCAGTGTTTATTACCTAGTTCTACAAAATTACACAAATGGCTCTAGTTTTAGCTTATTTTAAAAAATTAAGTGCAGTCAGGTTTGTATTCATTTATAATTCTGGACATCAAACCAACTTTTTTGTTCAGTCCCTAAGGACTGTGTGGCCTACAATTAGATGATGACGGCAGCTACACAGTATGGTGTCAACACAAGCCTGCGGATTTTATACCACTGAAGCATGAACACAGCCTTAAGCGACCAACCCTTCCCCCAACACACATACACACACCCACATGTCCAATGCTACATGCATACATCATGTTACATACATGATTAGTTTTGAAAACTTGCCACTTTATATTGTTTTGTTTGTAAAAAATGGGACTTTTTCTTGGATTACAATGTTGTCCTACTTGAGCAGCCCAGGATTGGCTTGCACCAACTATTCGTAAATCCTTCACAAAGTTTGTTAAAGGTCCTTCCTAATAACTTCCCTATGCCATCCTTATGCCAAAAATATAAATATGATTTGCTTTATATATGTGCTTGAGTTAGTCTTCTTTAGTATACAGTGAGAGGGAAATCCGATTAAGCTAACGTTATTTAGTTTTTTCTTAAATGTCATTTAAAGTCTTCCCAGTTTATGTCATTATTAAACAGCATCTTGATCTTGATTGAAGTGTCAGGTAAGTGTCGACCATATTCTACCTTTTATTCGTCAATCTAAACTGGTTAATGTAACGTTAGCCTAGCAGCAAGCTAACGTTAGTTCTGTTGGTATCTCACCTTAAAGTAACAGTGTGATGTATTAAATTGTGTTGCACCGTTAGAACTTTAGACTAGAAATGCCTTAGTTAAAGACGTAATGTGTAGTAAATAGCATCGAGAGATATACTATATATTTTTAGGACAAAATATAAAACTATATCAAATAAACTGCCAAGCTGTGTGTTTGACTTTGCTTTATTCTTCACTGTACAGTGAGAGGGAAATCCCCCAACATTATTTGGGCATATTGTTTAGTCGTTTGAAGTATATTGTGTTTTTTGGGAAATGTAATTTAAGTCTTTCGAGTTTATATAATTATTTAACAGTATCAAGTGTCAGGAAGTGTCGATACCTACCGCTAGTATTCGTCACTCTAAACTGGTTAATGTAACGTTAGTTTTATCAGTTTGCTATTTGAGTAACAGTTGTTACTTGTTAACCATTGTGTTACACATTCAGAACTTGAGAAATGCCTTAGCTAGATGTAGTGTGTATTACCTAGAATCACAAGTTATACCTCCAAAAAATATTTTTTAGGAGGGCAAATTATATACAAAACTACATTTTTTATATAACTTATATTAACTGCCAATCTGTATGTATGACTTTATTTGTATAAAGACATGGAAAATTGGTGATTTAGAGTGAAAAAATGTATGGTTTATAGTGAGAGGGAAATCTGATGCTTAGGTTATTTGTTATAGTCATTTAGGATAGTTTGTGTGTTGCAACCCATAATTTAGTAATGTTTAACGCCACATATTAAATACTTGAGTGATGACGAGGCTAATTTGAACCATAGACTGTAAAAAATAAGATTTGAACAAAGACTACCAACAAAGGTATCAAAACTTTCCTTTTTTCTCCACTGCTACTGCTGTTTTTGCCATTTCCTTTTCTCTTGCGTTTTCTTGTAACCAGCCATCCTCCCTGACCTCCATTACTGTATTTGTTTAGTCTTTCCCTTGAATGATATTGGCTCTTATCAGGATCTCCGTGGCTGTGTCCTGCTGTCACTCTGCCCACTCATGATAAGACATGGATGAAGTAGCTGAATGTTTGCCATTCCTGAACTATCACACACAGGATATGGCAGGGACTCATGACCTCCTTATCCATTACCGTTATACAATAGAAGACAAGGAAATTGTGAGAATATACTCTGCATCACTAGTCTCAGATACATTTTGTCTTGTCTGCTACAACATTGATTTTCTGCAGCTGGAAATGGACTAGTGGTTTGATCGTCTTTTGGATAAACACGGCTGCCACCCTGTCTGTCTACAACGCTCCTCGTTCTTATCTTTTTCTACAGTTTCTGCCTGTCTCTCTCACACAGATACATATGCTCATTTATCAAAAATGTAAAAATCTGTTTAAACTTTGAAAAAGGTGTATTAAAGTGCTCATATTATGCTTTTTTATGTACAGAAGTGTGATGCCTCACTCTGTAGCTAAAACAGAGAGCTCAACAAACAGGGTGAAAAGACTAGCTGCAGCAATGTGCAGTGCAATAAAACTATGGTGCTTTTTGAAAATTAAACCATGTAAACCTATTCTGGTACAACCACTAAATACAATTATGAACTTGAAAATGAGCATAATATGAGCACTTTAAGCCTGTCATCCATGGCATGTTTCTCCAAGGCATGATTATACTGTACAACCATAGTGTGCACTGCCTTTGACAAAGACTGCACCTTTTTGGATTACTCTTTTCAGCTTTTTGTGCTGGTTCTGCTGCAGACTGTGTTTAAAGGGATAGTTCAACTACTTTTTTTAAAATATACAACTCCCATTGCTATATTGTTATTATACAGCTACAGCCAACAACCATTTAGCTTAACTTAGCCAAGCTCTCCCTGTTTCCAGTCTTTATGCTATGCTAGGCTAAATGGCTGCTGGCTGTAGCTTTACTTACCATTACATTTGTATTGATCTTCTTATCCAACTCTCTGCAACAAACCGATTAGGTGTAGTTCCCAAAATGTTAAACTATTCCCTCAAAGTTGTTCTTTGGCATATGGCATACAATACCATGGCTATCCAGTTATAGGAATAGTTTAACAATTTGGGAAATACACTTATTTGCTTTCTTGCTGAGAGTGAGATTGGAAGATTGATACGGATTTCGCTATGATTTTGTAATTAGATGTTACATGATTGTGTTATTGTTTGTATATAATTTATAAAAAAAATTTCTTTTAATTTGAGTGTGTATATGAAAACATTTAATCACAGAAAAACAATGGGAGGCTGCATGCTGATTTTGTTGATAAAATTACCTCCATGTCCAGGAGAATTTCTAAAAGTCTGTCGATGCTTGAAAATAGATTTGTATAGGCCAACAAAGACACATGTATGACACTGACACATTTGATGTAAAATAATGAACAGGTCAGCAGCAAGTGATCTATGCAGTCTTGACATTTGTCCCTTCCTTTCTAGATGGATAGGTGCCTGCAGCCGAGACGGTGAGACCGTTGAGGATCAGAATCAGGAACCAGAGGGAGGATGATTTAGGGAAGAGTGCTGCCATCTATAACCCTCTCAGGGAGTCAGAGAAAATGGTTGCAGTGTAGCGTGGCTCATTACCACATAAGCACATCATCTGTCAGACATGGCAGCTCAGACACACATAAAAAAACACACACATGATGCAAGCTCAAACACATTCGCACAATCAACCTATCAGACATCTCCAGCACCACAGCGGCAGAAAAGGAAGCAAAGCTATGCTGCCTGGTTACTGATGAGCTATCTGCAGACTGACATATAGGTTACATTCCCTTATATGCCCGAGCACACTGAACACCCCCCCAAGGCACTATAACAGTGAGCTTTGCCACAGCTGCTCTGACAGTGTCATAACTCCTGTCTCTGGATGGAAAATGGGGTTGTATGTCAAAGGCTCAGCTGGGTGAGGAGTGACATTCTCCAGTGTCCCATTAGGGCATTGGCCTCTCTGTGGTTCTGTCCAGCAGACGTGGCCACTATGATGTCTTCCCACATATTGTTTTTGTAAAAATGTTCCCGCTGTGTGCATAATCAATGTACTGTAAAGCAATTGTTTGACATTTTGGGAAATACTGTCCATGTTTTTGCTTTCTTGCAGAGAATAAGATGAGAAGATTGATACCACTCACGTTTACGGTTTATATAAGGCTACGGCCAGCAGCTGATTAGCTTAGCAAAAAATTGTAAAGGAGTGGCACAGCTAGAATGGCTCTGTCCGGAGGTAAACTACCAGCACCTCTAAAGCTCACAAACTAACACATTATATCTTGTATTTTAATCCTATTCGAAAAGCAAAGTGTAAAAGACAAGTTGTGGTACAGGGGATTATGTGCCTGACTATTTCTTTGCTCATGAGCTAGTGTGTTGATTAGTGAGCTTACAGATAGGATTTCTTTTCCTTTGGACAGAGCAGGCTAGCTGCATCCCTCTAGTCTCAAGTCTTTATTCTTAGCCAAGCTAACTATTTACTGGACAGATACAAGATTGTGCTGCTCATCTAACTCTAGGTAAGAAAACAAATAAGCATATTTCCAAAAATGTAGAACTATTCCTTTAAACATCTTATTTAGCTTTTCAAATGTGTCGTGTCTCTCAAGGCCAGACTATAGCAGCCAGAACCGGCACCAAAATAACAAAAATCAAAGCTGAATTTCTCTGACTATACCAGATTTATTGAAGTAAAGTTTCTTTCAATCAATCTGTCCATCTCTGTCTTATTGCTCAGTCCAAAGCTGTTGTAATATGACAGCAGCTCTCAGCCTGTGTATGTCTGTGCTTTGGGCGACTCAATGAGGCACACAGACATCACCAGACAGCAGACGCCACAGCCTTTCTATAGCCCTGAACCCTGAGGACTGACTCATTAATATTAACCATGTTAAGCTGTATTAACATTTGCATACAGTGCATAGTGCCCTGAAAACCAAATCAAATATTCAATAGATATGACGCTTCATCTGTGATTAAAAAATAAATGCTGTAATGCTGTAAATACATTCAACCAAGTTCCTTTGTCTCGTTTGGGTGTTAGTACTACAATTGTGCCTGTTCGTGTGTTTTTCTGTTGGTACTGTATTTGCAGCTAAGGGCATCCATGCGTGACGATGTACATGTGAATTGGTGTATGAATGTGTGTCAGTGTGTGCTGTGTATACTAAGCAGTTTATCTTATCCGCTCTGCATATTTTCTCGTTCCCCAAGTGCAGCGAGGTGAGCCAGGTTCAACACACACACCGGCGCTCAGCTCAGGTCTGCTGGAATGATAAGACCCCTTGTGTCCCTGCTAGAGGTAAATGGGCTCCCCTGGTATAACTATCTCACCCCCCTCCCCTCATCCGGCATATTATGACACCCCCAGAAACCCCTATTTACCCACACTGCTCACCTTCACCAGATCTAACCCCCCTCTTCATGCCTACGTGCCCCGTGTGGCACACCCTGAGGGCATGTCATGAGTCAATGCTCTTCTAGCGGTTTAATTAGACAATCATGCCTGGCATTGGGGAATATGGGGGGAAGGGAGCAAAGGCTGGGGCACATGAGGTGCTTGGGTTGGGGGTCGACTGTAGATAGGAGTTGGAGGGAGAGAGTTACAGTCAGACATGCAATGTGCACATCTGGATAATAGCTAATCACACTCATATCTTTGCAATCCAATCATGAGACCCCAGCAAGTCCGTCTGGCTTCAAAACTGCAAATATCCACGTTATAAACCCAATGCAGTCCAGCTTCCTGACCTGAAGAATCATTAACTGGCCGTGAAACAAACAAAACATGTAGAGCCATGGTAAAGAAATGCATTCAAAAGGGGGGTAAAATTTTATTTTTTTTGCCTGTTTACAGAAATGATCTGTTATTTTCCTTTGCTTTTAATCCTAAATGTTCTCCACACGCACATTAATGACACATCAATTTGAAGATAAATAACAAAGTAGTCATAAATCTTCAGTTAATTGTGCCTGCATGGGTTTATCTCATGTCCTGTCTCTCCTCATCTTCCTGCTTTTTGTCACTGTACCTCTGCTTAAATTAGAAACAGCAAAAATAAAGCAAAAGGTAAATGAGAGTAATGCTAATAAGCATATTTTTGAGATTCAACTGGTGTACTAAATCTTCAGTCTATGCATAACTAGCTAGAGGTAAGTGTTGTTCAAGTATAACACAACCTCCTAATGGCAAACACATAGTCATGGCAAGAGTGAAGTTTGTGTGTGAGTGACTTATGTCAGCACTTGGCAGAGACACAAAATGTCATGGGCACTAAGTAGAAATAACACCGCCTTGATATTTCCGGTGCATTTACCTAAAACTGCTGGCAAAATGATATAAATCAACACTTTCATGATTCATTCTTTAGTTGTGATGAATGAATAATAATAAATCTATAAGAATATGGTAATTAATTCACTTTTTACACTATATTAATGAACAATGTGTCTGTATTTTGTTTACTGTTAACTGCTACCTCTGTACAAATGTTATACATTACTAAAATAACAAAAAAAATTGCCACTGCAACACAGATGTCTTCTTACTTAATAGTCTTATTTCTTAAGGTGCATAACAGTGACTAACATTTCGATGTAAGGTTACATCTAAACTATTAAGTAGTATTAAGTATTAAGTAAGAAGACATCTGTGTTGCATTTTATACTGTTGTGTCCTGCCTTGGTTGCACCGGATTGTTGTGGTCTGCAGAAACGCAGAGAACTCTCCTTTTTACCGTTATACATTACTAGTTCTGTAAGAGAGAGTTAGCACCATATACTTACATGACATACATGCACACATTACAGCACCTAAGTGAAGAGTCAAAGAGCAGCATTATCAGCACAATGTAAATGCATTGACTTAATGTCTGTTCAAGATGGAGCTTTCAATTCCAATATAATGCTGGATATAATATTATTGCATCATATTTTAATTGTGATATTTTGTAAGTAAAATCTGAATATGCACTGTAACAGTAACACAATGTGTCAAGTACTATGTTTTCTTCAGAAGTACAAGTAAGAAAGTATCTGTATACAGTTGGGTTGGTGCTTTGGGGGCCTTATGTAAGTTATTTCGGGGTACAATGGTTTTGCAGAAAGCTGCAAGCAATATCAGAGGCCAAGCAATCAGCCCATTCTGACAGGCACATTTTGAACGGGCACTGTACTGATATATTATGAAAACATAAAAAACATGACTAATCAGCGACGAAGTGTCATGATGGCCTCATCCTCTCATCTACATCTGATTATGCTTCTCATTACAATCTTTAACCCACCAGTTATCTGCACTGAGTTCTCCCATCTACTCATCAATTGACTAATTACCTGCCTGCACTCCTGCTCCTTGTTTACCAAATTAATGCGAGTATATATCGAGCCCATACTCCTTGCATTTGCCTACAGTTCTGTTCTGCCTGCCTTTGCTTATAGGATGTTTTCACAAAAGACATTTTCACAGCGTCACAGTAGGAAAAGCAACAGATCTAAATAATAAAAAGAGATAATGGCTGAATTCCATTTAGCTGCTTCTGTTTCAGGGTCCTGGGATTATGCATGCTGGCTCACTGTCACACTGTCAAGGCTTACTGGGACACTTGAATAGAGCGAAGGCATTGTTAATGTTATTAGTAACACCTGTGCTTTATCTGCAATGACAGTTTATCAGTTTAACGTTTATCCAGTGAAATTAAGAAAAAAATTAACAAAGGATTCACAGAATTAACCCTTCATGGCTGAGATTTTGGCATGCAATATTAATAAAAGCACAGGTGTAATGAATAACATTAATCGTGGCTGCATGACATTTAGGTGTTCAACTTTCAGGGCCATGGTATTATGCATGCTGGTTCACTGACATGGCTTACTTGGACACCTAAATGGAACAGAGCCATTGTTAATGTCATTAGTTACACCAGTGCTGAGAGTATCCCTGAAACCTTAAAGATAGCCCTTTGCAAAGTATGCATAGTAATTACTGTATGAGGCATAGGGGATTCATATTCATTATCGCTTTGTGTGGTGTCTGTGAAGCACTTTGTGTTACATTTTATATAAGTGCTGTACAAATAAAGTCTGATTGATTTATTGATTGATTGAAATTCATTTCTTATGCAGCTTTCATCCTCAGACTTTTAACCAAAAATGTTATAAGGGAAAACAACGAAATGCTAATGACCACAGTGCAGTATAAAAAATACAAATCTGACTTTTACTGTCTTACCAGTCTATTGTTTTCTTCCCCTGTATCTTTCTCCTTTGTGTTTTTCTTTTTCTTTTTTTATACCATCAACTTTGATCTGTTTTTACTGAAACAGTTTCACCTTCAAAAGGGCTCCATGAATCTCTCTTGATCTCCCCATGGATGAAAAGGCCAGTCTTGAATATGAATCAGCATCGGGCCAATCCAAACTATCGTCAGGCATATATATCTTTTATCTGTCTTCAGGAACATGTACACACCAGAGGACAGATTAGATTAGAGAAAAAACGGTCTGGTCTCTGCAGAGGATAGTGATTTTAAATCATACTGAATAGAAGAGCTATTTCATGGCTGCACTATAGTCAATGGTCAACAATGGACTGATGGGCATTTTAATCATTTTCTTATGATTGCATTTCACAATTTTCATTGTTTTAAAGTTTCAGTCTTTCAACATAAGTGCTATTAATTCTTCTCTTCTTATTGTTGTTATATGACAAATAGCTAGATAGCTAGATATATAGATATATAGATAGATAGATAGATAGATAGATAGATAGATAGATAGATAGATAGATAGATAGATAGATAGATATAGGCTACTACAGGAGAAAGGGGAGTGGGGATTTGAATTGACTAAGCTTGAGTAATGCAGTTACTTTAGACTTAAACCGCGAAAGGTAAAGAAAAAAATCATCCTTAAACCTAAAGCACAACGTTACGTTATCCATACTTTAAACTGTAAAATGCACCAACAGTGTTTAAAAGCCTAACATAGTACAAACAATTTGTAAAAATCTAGACCTATCATGTACTATCAAATTCTTCTAGATTTAATTTAACAAAAATCAGTGTTGTGCTAACTTGTAACACGGTTGCCACCTTGTGCCTAAAATGGCATACAGACAAGTTTTTCTTTTCTGATCAGGCGCTTTAGGTGTTCATGTGCCAAACAATCGGGGCCCTGACAACCATACTTTGCTGGGAAATGTCATCCATTGAAAATGTAGTATAAACAGTCGTTTGCTGCACCTTGTGAGGAACTCTCAGTACTACGACTCCCACAAACCCTTGCTGGCGTTCGCTCGTGTCGAGCGATATGGCGTCTTCTTGAAGCGTACATAAATCGCAACGAAGTGTTTTGTGGACAAATTATTAAGGTAAGTTTTAAATGTAGTGCGCTTCACATTTCCCCTGTTGTGTTTATAACGTGTAAACGTTTGACTTGAGTTATGTTTCAGTGTTGCATGTTTAGGAAGTTTATTGAAGATAGTTTGCCTTTTTTCTAACGTTTAGTTGTTAGCTAACGTCAGAAGCTAGCTAGCTAGCTAGCTAGCTAGCTGGTTCGCACTATCTGCATTCATTTTGCAGAGTAAACGTAACGTTAACGTTTGATCTCATTGTTTACGTCTGTTGTGACACGTTAGGTGTTCTTAACATTGATGGTAACCTTTGATATGATACTAAAATAAGCCTGAATCTTTTAGCGGAGGACTTAGTCAGATACTCTCAGGATAATTAGCTACATTAACAGTAATGCAAAATGAAGCGGATAAGCCAACAACCTTATGGATAAGAGCTGACATGCATGGGTCTTAAACCTTGTATTCATTCAATATTTCTCATTTATTTTGTATTTGAAAGACTGTGTTGTCTATTGTATACAAACAGCACTTGCTAGACAAAATTCAACTTCAAATTTGCATCTTTAATTTAAGTTTTATTGTCCCCAAGGTGAAATTTGTTTTGCCGTAAAGTAACAGAAAAACTAAATACAAATTTTATATTATAAAATTATGTAAAACATGCTAAAACTCATTCAGCAATTCATGTCAAAGAAAGATGTAGTTGGCATATGGTTAGTGGCCATGCCTGTAATGTTTTGTGTTGCATATTTAGATTTTTATGATTTGCTCTCAATTATCCACCTGGTTACTTTTTAGGTGTTTACTTCGTAGTGTCTTATCTATAAGGTTTACTCAAATATGCTATATTACCTTGTGAGGAAAAACTGTTAAAGCAAATTTAAATGTAATGTCTACCTTGCGATGTAATAACAGTGTAACTGTAGGCTGTTCATTAATTAATGTCCTTTCAAAAGTAGTAGTAGTACATTTCCTTATCAAAAACCTACCCAAGTGAATGTTCAATAACTGATTTTAACAGTAACAACAGGCTCTTTCTGTTTACAGATGGCAGCCGACTCCACAGATAAGAAGGATGCTGAATCCTCAGGGTCCAAAGACAGAGAGAGGAAACGCAGCCGTTCACGAGAACGTAAACTCTCGCCTACACGCAAGCGCAATCGTTCTCGTGAACGAAATCGCTCCAAGTCTGCAGAAAGGTAACTAAAATGCAAGAGCGCAGCCCTGTCTTTAACAATATATTAGAGTTCTAATTGTTATTGTTTCTGCATAATTACACACACAGCATTTGTCTTATTTTTGTTGTTGCATAACTAACCTTCAGTTTGTCTGTTGTTGAAATTAAACATTGTACTGTATATGATTTGTATTATAATGACAGAGACCGACGCATGAAAGACAAGGATAGAGACAAGGAGCGTGACAGAGATAAGGACAGAGAGAGGGGCCGTAAGGACAGAGAAGGTCATCGACGTGATAAAGATCGCAGTAAGAGATCCAGGTATGTGAATGCTGAAATACACCGCTTTGTGAGATGGAGAAGGATCACATGTGAATGTTGATTCACATTCTTCGGGCAAAAAGATGTTTTTGCCACAACTCTAAAGATTCTCAAACAACTGTATAATCATTCACATTTATGCTGCGTTCAAGTTATATCAGAGTTATTGTAATTACCAGTTTCCAACTTGTAAACAACATTCATGCCAATGGCTAAGTTGTAATTATAACTGGTAAACTGACAGTTCTCGTATATTCGACTCGGCACTTGGTAATGCAGAAGTGCCAAACCTACTACGTCAGTCAAATGGCGAACCTTTTGTATTTATGTTATTTGTATTTGTGTCAGTTAATATAAGCTGTTTCTTTTTGTGACTCCTTTTGGGTCATTGGATGTGTATGAGTAGGTTAGGTTACAATGAACATTTTGTTTGTTGAAATTATCAAATAAGCAAAAGAGTGATTGTTACTTTGAAAGAGGTTGATTACATCTGTTCAAAATTAACTTTCCATTGTAGAAGTCTCTCACCCAAGTCAAAGGATGCCAAATCAAAGAGAGAGAGGGATATAAAAACAGAAGAGGAAGAAGATGAAAAAAAGAAAAAAGAAAAGGTACAAATCTGGTTTGGCTGAATCTTTCATAGCGTTACATCATTTCTTAGGTTGTTATTTTGCGTGTTTGACCTGTGTTGCTTCTGTCCAGGTCCAACCTTTATCTTTGGAAGAGCTTCTCGCCAAGAAGAAGGCAGAAGAGGAAGCAGAGGCAAAGGTGAGAAGTTTCCTGAGGTTCACATTTGACTTTTCTTTTTAAACCGGAGAAGATCTTTTCCTTACTTCTTTTTTTTCTTCTTTTTAGCCCAAGTTCCTCTCCAAGACAGAGCGAGAAGCAGAGGCTCTAAAACGGAGGGAGCAACAGACGGAGGAAAGGAGGAGATTATTGGAAGATGAGAGGAAGAAGAGAAGGATGTTCCAGGACATGGGGAGAAAAATGATGGGTGTGTATCAGCCTCTGGCTCATTCAGTACTGCATGCTGTTTATGAAAGCTTAATGATCATAACTGAGACTGTGTGTTTACAGAGGACCCCCAGGAAAGAGAGAGACGAGAGCGAAGAGAGCGAATGGAGAGAGAAAACAACGGGAATGAAGACGATGATGGAAGACAAAAGCTCAGAGAGGAGAAAGATAAAAGCAAAGAACTCCACGCCATCAAGGTTAGTCTCATGAGAAATTGCGTAGAGCAGATGAATGACGGCTGTGACTGGCAATTTTAAATGTTGCATAAAGTCTGAAGCCCCATTCTGACTGCCAAATCACTGGTCGTTTTGTAATTTACAGTAAATCCTGTCCGGAGCAATGTCCTTGTAAATGCTTCAACGGCAAAATACACATCAAGTCACTGCTGTTCTCGGTACCAGCAGGTACCAAATATCAAATTAGTGTTGTGGCTCTTTTCATCCTTGAATAGAACCGTAACAAAGATTTATGTAACGGACACCTCTGCCTGAAAAGCCATCACTTATACAGATGAAGCCAACAATGTAACGTGTTCTTTGTCCTAACTGACTTAACTGAATATATATATATATATATATATATATATATATATATATATATATATAAAAAAAAAAAAAAAAAAAGTGACTTGACTGTTATTTGTAGTTAACCTGTTAAGTTTTGGTATTCAAGCATCGCAAACTAAAAAATGTTGACCTTCTAAAACATGATCAAACTTGAATGATGTAATGAACTAAATTAAATATCTGATCTTGACAGGAGCGTTACCTGGGTGGGCTCAAGAAACGCCGGAGAACTCGTCACCTGAACGACAGGAAATTTGTGTTCGAGTGGGACGCTTCTGAAGACACCTCAGTCGATTACAACCCAATGTGAGTAAACATGAACACGTTGTATCACTCTCGAATTGAAGCAGGTTTTTTGTTTTGTCAGAATGTGTACCAGTCTGAACAACATGTTCACAATCTGTCTCAGTTACAAAGAAAAGCACCACGTGCAGCTGTACGGACGAGGCTTCATCGCGGGCATCGACTTGAAGCAGCAGAAAAGAGACCAGTCACATTTCTATGGTGACCTAATGGAGAGAAGGCGCACGCTGGAAGAGAAGGAGCAGGAAGAGTGAGTAAAATAGAGATGATCAGGTCTGTTTGTGGTTTTAAAGAGGATACTGGTGGTTTTTAAAAAGCAACTAAAAAAACCTAAAAATAAAAAACTGACTAGAAAATCTGTCTAAAAATGTGTTTATGCAATGAAAAATGTTTGTCAGACACATAAAGTAGACACAATTGGTACTGGCTCAACAACTTGATGACAGTATCTTTCTTCTCTCTTCTCAGGACAAGACTGAAGAAGATGCGTAAGAAGGAAGCGAAGCAGCGCTGGGACGACAGACATTGGTCTCAGAAGAAGCTGGATGAGATGACGGACAGAGACTGGCGAATCTTTAGAGAGGACTACAGCATCACCACCAAGGGAGGAAAGATCCCGAACCCCATCAGGAACTGGAAGGAGTATTCAATGCCCGATCACATCCTGGAGGTCATCGAAAAGTGTGGTTACAAGGTCGGCGCACTGAGACTCCATGTTGAAGTTTTCATAAGAGGAATATGTGTTTTTTTTAACTTTCACAAGCCAATAAAGCTGTTATTTTAGTTCCAGTTGTGCACAGAGTTAGGTAAAAAGCTCATGATTGTAATAGTTAGTTAATTTAATTTTCTATTTTCTTCTAATTGACCTACAAAGTGATATATCCTCACTTTTTTTTCACTGGTTCATTTAAATTGAATCACTGATAATTACTTTTCTCTCTTAAATTCCAGGATCCGACACCTATTCAGAGGCAAGCCATTCCTATTGGTTTACAGAACCGTGACATCATTGGTGTGGCCGAAACAGGTAGCGGTAAAACAGCTGCTTTCCTGATTCCACTGCTTGTCTGGATCACCACCCTGCCAAAGATTGACAGGTAACAGCCCATGCTCAAATCATCTCCAGTAAACCAACTAACAATGTCCCGCTGCATTTTTCCGTTGGCATTTTTTTTACTGACGTAACTGTCTGTGACGTTTCTCTGCTCTCTTGGCTGTACATGCAGGATTGAAGACTCAGACCAGGGTCCTTATGCTGTGATCCTGGCTCCGACTCGTGAGTTGGCGCAGCAGATTGAAGAGGAGACCATAAAGTTTGGTAAACCGCTTGGCATCCGCACAGTGGCTGTGATTGGAGGAATCTCCAGAGAGGACCAGGGCTTCCGTCTCAGAATGGGCTGTGAGGTGAAACATTTAGTATTTACACCTGTGTGGGGAAATGCCACTGAAACAGTAACTAGATAATCTAAGTGTCTAAAGTCAAACTCATTTTCACTAAGGGCAACACTGGAAAAAAAAAAAACAAAAAGCCCCACACACGCATATATTTTTATGCTTTTTTTTTATAAAAAAAAAAAAAAAAAAATTTATAATTATTGTTTCTAAATTTTTTCTCCCCCGCCCCGTCTGCTAAAAACCCCCAAAAAAAAAAAAAAAAAACCAAAAAAAAAAAAAAAAAAAAAAAAAAAAAAAAAAAAAAAAAAAAAAACAAAAAAACAACAAAAAAAAAAAAAAAAAAGTAAAAAAAAGAAAAAAAAAAAAAAAAAAAAAAAAAAAAAAAAAAAAAGCAAAGTAAATAAAAAACATAAATAAAAATAGAGGCGGAAAAAAAGGGGTGGCGGCGGGGGGGGTCCGCCCCTTTTTGCGGCTTTTGCTTTTGTTTTATTTTATAATTTTTTTTTTTTTTAAAAATTTTTAAATTTAATATAAAATTTTATAATTAATAATAAAAAAAAAAAAAAAAAATTAAAAAAAAAATACTTATATTTCCTTCTTTTTTTTTTTTTTCTTTTTATTTTTAATTAAAATACCATAAATCTGACTAGAAATCATAGAAAAAAGACACTTCAGATCTTGCCTGATAATCATCACGTTTGGAAGTTATCCAGCTATACAAGAACTGCTAATGGATAATTCCATATACCTTTTTAATGGTACACATTTGCCAAAATGTAAACAAATAAAGGCCTAAAAATGGAGGAAAATATGTGGTAGGATATGTTTTGGTTGGTGTGATTCTTAGCAGCTGTTTATTTGGCTTACCAGACCTTTTTAACAAAAACAATTTCAGACAATGTAAACAAACAGACTGTTTTCTAATGTCTAAAAGTGTCTAATGTCATAAGGTAACAGTGCTTCGTACGCAAAACGCACATATTCACCAGCTGTGTTTTCCTTCTCTAACAGATTGTGATCGCCACCCCCGGCCGACTGATCGATGTGCTGGAGAACCGGTACCTGGTTCTGGGCCGCTGCACCTATGTGGTCCTCGATGAGGCAGATCGTATGATTGACATGGGCTTCGAGCCCGACGTCCAGAAGATTCTGGAGTACATCCCAGTGACCAATCAGAAACCAGACACCGACGAAGCAGAGGACCCTGAGAAAATGATGCTGAACTTTGAATCTGGAAAACATAAATACAGACAAGTATGTTTATCGGTCAAATGTGAATTATAAACGAGACTGTTTTGTAGGTGCCAGCTGCTCTCACACGTTATTTGTGTTTTCATGCTTTTATTTAAAAACATTTTTTTGCACCTTTTCAGACGGTCATGTTCACAGCCACTATGCCTGCAGCTGTAGAGAGACTGGCCAGGAGCTACTTGAGACGTCCTGCTGTGGTGTACATTGGCTCTGCTGGCAAACCTCACGAGAGAGTCGAACAGAAGGTGTTGCTAATGTCAGAGGGAGAGAAGAGGTGAGACGGACACAAACGTATAAATACAACTGTCAAAATCAAATATCTCGTTTGTTTATGTCAAGGTGTCTTACTGAGTGGTTTTGGATTGTGTGTGGTGCAGGAAGAAGCTGCTGGAGGTGTTGTCGCGTGGCTTCGAGCCTCCCATCATCATCTTCGTCAACCAGAAGAAGGGTTGTGACGTGCTGGCTAAGTCTCTGGAGAAGATGGGGGTAAGTCACTGGACTGGACCAGTGGGTCCAAAATGTCTTTTATCACCTGAAAACTTTACGCTACGTTTTTCTTCACAACGTTGAATGTTCGTGTCCACTAAATAAGCAACAATCAAATGAGATTGAAGATGACGATTGGTACAAACACGGTCACATTTTCTAATGTTGTTATATTGTCTGATACTAAATACCTGCAAAACTAGCGACATTCCCGTGAGCCTCAGCTGTACTTCGTGTTTAGTGCTAATTAATGTTGCTAAACCTGCTAAACAACATTGTGTTAGCGTTCAAAATATAACCTCAGTTGTCTTTTCTTCACTCAGTACAATGCTTGCACGCTGCACGGTGGCAAAGGCCAGGAGCAGAGAGAGTTTGCGCTCTCCAACCTCAAGGCAGGAGCCAAAGATATCCTGGTGGCCACCGACGTTGCTGGTCGAGGTATCGATATCCATGACGTCTCCATGGTCCTCAACTATGACATGGCTAAGAACATTGAAGGTAAGAAGCCTCATTCTCACCATTTGTCTTTTCCTTCTTGTCTGTACATCATGGATGGATGGATATTTGGATGGATGGATGGATATTTGGATATTTGTTTGGTGACATGTAAGAATTCATAACATAAAATGCATATAAAACAAAGTATTTACTAAGCCATGTTGGTGTCTTCCTCCTCCTGCAGATTACATCCATCGTATAGGTCGTACGGGTCGTGCCGGTAAGAGTGGTATGGCTTTGACTTTCCTTACCAAAGAGGACTCTGCAGTTTTCTACGACCTGAAGCAGGCCATCCTGGAAAGCCCGGTCTCCACCTGTCCTCCAGAGCTGACCAACCACCCGGAAGCTCAGCACAAACCCGGAACCATCCTGACCAAGAAGAGACGCGAGGAGACCATCTTTGCCTGATTTATCAAGGATGTTTCCATACGAGAATCGGACTTTATACGCCGAACACACACTCATCAGCGTCTCGTGTTTCATCATGTTGTTTCTGCACAGAATTTCTCTTGTTTTACATTCAGGATTTGGTCACAAGGTCCTTTTTTTCTTTTGGTCTGTTTTTGTCTTTTTCAGCCAGGCAGTTGTCTTTCACTGGTGCAAAAATCATCACCACACTGGTTTGGGGATTTTAAACTCAAACATGGGCAGTTTGTCATCGATGTGCGTGAATTTGAATATTTCTACTCATTCAAAGATGTGTAAATGTGAAGTCCGTGGTCCTTGTTTTGTTTTTCTTCTATAACCAAGATGTGATAATGTAACTGATCTTGCTCTTCAGTTATCAAATGTAAGAAATACCAACCAGGATGTGAGTGTAGATGAGTAGTAAGTGCTATCCTTTATTACTTCTCTGTTAACCATAATTAGAGTTTCCTGACTGTTTAAGAGACCAATGCCAGAAGTCCCAGCCATTTTCTTCAAATGCATTCTGCATTTCATTGTTTTTAAATAGAAACCTTTGTACGTAGTGAATACAGCAAATTTGAGCGACGTCTGTCTCACAACTGTCTAAAAACGTATGAGAACGACTTCTGTCTGTGGCAAGAAGTTTTTTTTAATAGTTTGATAGTGCTCAGTGGGTGGATCTTGGGATGCAGAAAAAAGGTTGAAATGTACAAAGGAACAAACTTAAAGCACTCAAACAAAGAGGTGCAGGAGTGATGTTGAGTTTTGATTAAAAACAGCTTTGTTTACATGAATTGTTCATTAAACAATTTTCGAAAATGTGTGTTGTGTGTGTGTGTGTGTGTGTGTAAGTTACCTGCTGAGGATGATTCATTCTGATGAATTACGAACAAGCCATGTAACCAATAAAGACTTAATCAAAATGCCACGTTACTCCTGCTCCTCTACGTGTGAGTGCCTGAAGTTTGCTCTTATATTTAAAAGTGTTGACCTCTGTGGTATCTGTGAAGAACAGTCAGATTATCTCTGAATTTCATAGACAACAGCTGACAACGTCTTTGTTTAAAGGCCCTGAAAACATTTTATTATTTACTGTGGACGATGAGGCCCTACGTTAACACTCTATGTTCGACCAAAATGTTGCTCGCTCATTTTTGACAACCTCCATTTGGAAAATTGTGATGTCATGGATTTCTGTGCAGCAATCGAGAGTTTAGCAACAGTTTGAATCCAGTTGTGACGAGAGTTATGTGGCCGGTTTTATACGGTCTGTGGTACTTAAACGTAAGAAGTCAAGAGGATCATCAAACTTACTCTGATTAATCCTAAAAAGGAACATTGTATATCTGCACCAAATTGTGTGGCAATCCATCCAATAGTTGGTCACTTAAAAGCCACAAGTATCAACCTCATGGTGGCGCTAGAGGAAAAGTCAAACTCTGGGGACGATCAACGTCTGTGCAAAAGTTCATGGCACGTACTAAAGAGTAATTGAGTGCATTAGTGAAACAAAAAAGGGACCCACACAATTAAAAGTACATAAAATGTCATGTTTATTTGAAGTCATATTTTACTTAGCATTGTGAATATTTTCAAATAGAAAGCATTCTATACAGCATCAGGCAGGAAATGTCTCACTTTTTACACATTTGCTGTCTCTTTTGATAAATAGAGGGAAGAGGCGTGTTGGATCACGCTAGCACGCTGTGGTAGTCTGGTGGATACACGGTTATATTTAGTGCAGTTATTGCATTACAAAGCAACCATCCCAAAGAAAAGTAGTGCAATTTTTTTTTCTACTCACACAAAAAGAGGAAGTCCAGATGGTCTAAGGCGTTTAAAGTTTTTCAATGTTTAGGCTTAGTATTGCATACAGAATAAGACAGGAAAGTAAATTGTAAAAATTGTGCTTCATAAATTGAAAAACCTCAACTGCTTCATCAGTTGCTAAATTGGTCCGCTTTGAAAAACATACTCTGCCAAAATATAATGAAAATAGCTAATTGGTGAACTAAAACATGCAGGGCTTTAATAATTCACTCATTCATTTTTATCACAAATAAAAAAAATAAAATTGTAGGCCTGATCTTGGACCGGGACAATTTTTAAGCGAGTGACTTTTAAAAGTGCGTCAACCAGTGTCCACCCAATATTGTGGATAGAAAAAAAAATTCCCCAATATTAATGTTTGTGGATAAATAAAGTGATGCATTCTGATTTTTTTTTCTTCTTTTTTTTTTTTCAGTAATAGTGATGTTAGTGTGTGAGGAGTGAGTAGCCCCAAAGACAAGACTATCACTACAAGACAACGAGGAGAATCAGAATCAATGCATTACTGAAATACTTAATTGTAAAAAGAAACAATCAGATTTCATGCAACACTTGCATAGATTTTTTTTTTTTTTTTTTCAATCATGCTAATTTTTTTTGTTGTTGTCTTCAAAATATACAGAACACTAGCTAGAGATACCTGTGAGACATGGAAGCAGTAAACCAGTAATTCCTAAAGCCGGCTGTTAACAGTATCGACCCCATTTCACGAAGCGGGTCGCTGCTCGTCTGCATCACGTCCAACTCCTCATCGGCTCGTGGACTAAATGAGGGTGCAGAAACAGAATGACATCGTGTCACGGGTGCTACGAGTCCTTCAGGAGCACGACACATTCGTTACGTGGAGTTGAGCGCGATGAGTGTGTATAGGACTTACACCTGAGGATCTGCTTTGATAGAAATCGAATCAAACTGCAGTACGTGACGCAATGTTTGGCAAAAAGACACACAAGGGGAGTGAGAGAAGTGTAGAAACTGTGGATGCTACAATCAATAACGTGCTACAATCGAATTACAGGGCGATCGGTTGGGTTTGGAGACACCGGGTGGTGTTGGAGGTGCAAAAAGGCATGCAAGCTTACATTCTCTGAAGATTTGAAGAGGAGCTGCAGCATGTGCAGCATATGTGCTTAATCATATGTGAAGGATTCAATGTAAACAAGCAAAGTTTGGCAAATAATTCACCCTTTAAAAGATAACATTCCCCTTTCTACGTTGTGTTTTACATTCTCTGTGCCCATTTTGAGATTGTTTTTTTTCTATTTCTTCGAGGTGTTTAGAGTGATTGTGCAACAGCAAAGGCGAGTGATGCCCAGAACACACTGCACTGTAGGGGACGCTGACGCTGTACTGCAGCCTGTGACCGTTCAGAGACTCTCAGTCTGATGTGTGTGTGTGTGTGTGTGTGTGTGTGTGTGTGTGTGAGTGTCCATTCACCGTCTTCAGAGTATAATGAGTGAACACATGGGTGGCAACATTTTTTCTGAAACAACAAACAAGTCCATATTAACAAAATCAAACAAATATAGTAGCAATGAAACAAAACCAGGTGCCCATTCAGTATATACATTGTGATCAAATGCATTACTATTTCCCATAAATGGATTCAACAGTAGACATTCCTACATTAGTTTATCCGTAAAGATCATTCTGTTCCTGTTCTGACGTTAATGTGCAAATAGTTTTAAAAGAATTATACTCAAACATGCAATAGTAAAGATAGTTAAAAGTCTTTAAGGAATTTTAAGGCCAGTATATGAGACATCCTACAATAGAGAAACCTTAGGCAAAGCAGCTAAAGTTTGAGTTTGCCTACAGCTGGTAGCCTGAAACCTTTCCATTGCAGAGGTGAGTAGCCCTGTTGACTTTAATCTGAATTATATAACCCTGGAGAGGTCAGTGCATCCCCTAAAGATAAATTATAAGTGGGAGTCTGGAAGAGAGTGACTCTAAATTCTTAAAAAAAAAATAGACCTAAAGTTGTCTACTTAATAACGGGGCATCTGTTTCTGATTTGGAGCTGATTTGGGTGCAAGTTTTTTCATCTCTAAATTGTTTGTTTGGGAACGTACGACAGTTGGAGGGCTCGGGGGGGTGGGGGGTTCTCTGTGCTGATCTGGAGGCCGGGGGTGGGGGGGCCTCGTTCCTCAGTAGGTGTCTCGGGGCCAGGGGCGGCTGCGCTGGCGGTTGTTCCTCTGGTTGTGACCTTGCTGAGCTTCACGTTGGAGCAGCCTGTCCTGTGACTCGTGCCCATTGGCACTGTGGGCGCTGCCAGTGTGCCCACGGTGAGGGGGGTACATGTCCCTGTATGTGCGAGCATGGCAGGGGGAGGCAAACTCATCCTCCTCCTCTTCCTCCTCCTCTTCTTCTTCTTCCTCCTCCTCTTCATCCTCCGCACCCCCCCGGTGGCACGGGCTCCCCCTCCGGCCACGAGACAGGGAGTCGCTGGCCTCGTCAGACGGCATAAGGCTGTCCTGCTCCAGGGGGGAGTGGGCCTCCTCACCCGCCTCCTCCTCCTCACCCTCCAAGCCCACGGCCTCACAAGGCTGTGGCTGGTTCTTGTTCTGGAGGATTTGAGTCGCCATGGAGGGGGAAGATAGAGAGTCAAAAGAAAGCTCCCGAAAACAGGTCAACATCTCAAAGCAGCTTCAGACTTTCTGTTAACAGAACATCATAGACAAACACACAGAGGGTAGACAAAATAATGCAAACACCACATCAAGGACTTTGAACTTTGAAGGAACTCTATCTTAAAACAACATTCACATGCCCATATGTACGTTAAAAAAGTTATCGGTTGCTGCAATTGTTCCTCTTGTCCACACTGGCTGCAAACACATCAACTTCCTAAAGGTTTTTTTATTATTATTTGCAATGTAGGAGAAGTTCAAAATTCAGCTGAAACTAAAATGAGGCTTCAGCTAAAGTTAATTGGTAAAATCAATAATCTGTTGTTGTGGTTTCACAGACAGCTTTGTTGCTGAGCTGCAGCGGAGAGATATTTAACCAAATATTTCATTTTATCATTAATTTCATAAACATTTTTGTTTTACATTGGAGTCGCTTTAGGAAGATATCTCTTTACACCCAGTTCAACCAGCAGGAACAATCCCAGCGACCAGTAACTGTTTCAACCTAGATATGGGCAGGAAGCCTTGTTTAAGTTAATGTGGGGGGGAACTGAAGCTGTTCTATACTCTCGCCAAAGCCACCAGACGCCATTGACAAAAAACAGAATTTTTTTCCTTGCAGAACACGGGAGTTGATGGTCTACCGCTGCCCTGATCATTTCTTAGGTTTGTTAGATCCAAATCCTTTAAAACACCAAAGCCACACAATAACACAACTAACTGACTGATTGGGACAGGTGTAGACCAGCAACTCTCGTGTTCTGCGAGATAAATTTACGTTTTTTATCAATGTTTTCTATCAATGGAGTCTGGTGGCTTTGACGAGAGCATAGAACGGCTTCAGTTCCCCCCCACGTCAACTTAACCAGGGCTGTCTGACAGCAAGGTAAAATGGTGAAAATATTCTAAATATAGTGTACACTTAAACTGATATTATTTTTTAAAATGGGCCTATTTTTTTTAAGATTATTTTTTGGGGGGCTTTTTCCACCTTTAATTTTTGACAGGACAGCTAGGTGAGAGAGAGGGGGAAGACATGCAGGAAATTGTCACAGGTCAGATTAGAACCCTGGACCTCTGCGTCAAGGCATAAACCTCTCAGTATATGTGCGCCTGCTCTACCCACTGAGCCAACCCGGCCACAAGATGGGCCTTTTTTAGATGGCTAAAATACATTTAGCTGCTGCCCCCATCCACAGCAGCACATTGTTTAACTTTCATGCTGGGACTCCTTCCTGCTTCTCCAAACTGGGCGTGTGCCGACTGTACGTAATACACTGACTATGGATAAGTAGCTCATACAACCCCACTTCAAAAATTCCAAACTATCCCTTTGAATAATTGGCATGCAGCAGTGTTTGCAAAGTCTTTTCAAAGTCCTTTTTAGTTTACAGTGTTTTGTCTGCATGTACACAGATTAATACTACAGACACCGAACAAAAGAAATGCCAGTGAAACAGTTGAATGAATGGTTAGGAAGTCCAGAACATAACATTTTTCTGTGCTGATGTTATGGTCTCAGTTTATTGTTGTGTAAATTGCATTTAGTTCCAGTGAATACATCATCATCATATGCTTTTAATTAGCATTGTCATTCAAGATAGGGTAATACGCCACTGTGAGCGGGGGCGTTATTCACAAAGCATGCTTGGGAAAGGATCAACCCCGATTGAAAATAGAGAATAATGGTCCAATTTCGACAATTCATACAAACATTTTATAAGTTCCAAACGTGACGTTCTCAGTTATGGTATTAAATTGGAGCTGCTTTGTGAATTTCCTCCCAGAAAGCTTGTGGAGCAGTGATTCACCTGAGACCATCAACTAAAGGAAAGGAGGCAGGATGCAATGAAGAAAAAACACGTAATCTTTTCTGTGGTGAGATCTGAATGAATAAAATGCTGTTCATTCACTGTCTCAGCTGCTGTGTTGTGTACAGGTGTGTAAGAGGGGATTGTTGGGATTAGAGTGCAAATATATATATATATATATATATATATATATATATATATATATATATATATATATATATATAAACCCTACTACTCACCCCATTTTGTAAGCGATCACTCAATTAATTCCTGTGTTTCAGAAAACTGCAAAAATGTTAAGCATGGATGAGTGACAGGACAGACAAGACAACCGGAGACAATCAAATCAAAACAAAGTGACAATCTGAGATGGGAAGAGCTGGTAAAGACAGTGACAACATTCAACATGTTCAAAACAGGATTCCTACTTAAAGAGTCTTAAAACAGTATTTAAACAGTGCTTTTTAAACAGATTTAGACAAACTCACCTGTAGACTTGAGATGGCAGAAGGCGGGGTCATTAGACTCTGCTCCAATAAGGGGTTAAGAGGGGTGTTGCCTGGGAGGTGAGTGGCACGCCAGTAGATCTCCAGGTATTCAGCCAAATGCTCACATGCATCTTCCAGCTGGTTCTCATCCAAAATGACATCAAACATATCCTGCAAATAAATTATAATGTTTGTAAAGATCATATTATTGTTCCATTATCTGACCAGCTAGGTCATTTCGGTCAGAAAAAAAAGATAGAAAGCTGGATAAAAAGGTCAGCGGAGAAGTGTCACAAAATCTGCCTCAATCCCTCCAGCCACATTCCCACTACCCTAACCTGTTAATCCATTCTTTACCTGTCCACCAGAGACCCTCAGACTTTTCATCAGCTCTGCAGTAGTGAACAATGCCCATTTCCACTCATTCCCTGTCCGATCATCCGTAGGTGCATCTCACTTCCCTTATGTGATAGCTCCTCGGTCCTCGGTTGAACCACATTTCCTCGTTTCCTCTCTCCTCCCATGATTTCCTCTGTCTCTCCCATTCTTCCTTGGTGGGACGGACTAAGACGCGAGGAAGGGAAGCAAGAGGAGGAACCAGGGATGCAATTTAAGGGAACTGAGATGCACTTAATGTGGTTTTATGGCTTAGGGTCATTGCTTTCGAGCCTCTGCTACCTAGACCTTTGTCTATATCCTTTGCGTTCAACTTCCGGGATTGCTCCGGTGCTGTAGGAAATTCCGCCGGGTGCATGTATTTTCATGTAGTTTCCTTCCGCTTTCTTTGTGTTGGAATTTTAAATTTGGTGGATTTATGAGGACTATTGTTGACTGCTCCTCAGATCTCTGCAGGGTAAATTGAGACAGCTAGCTAGACTATCTGTCTGTCCAATCTGAGTTTTCTCTCGCGCTTCTATTTTGCAGTGGCTTTGTGCAGAGTTTAGCACCGCCCATGACGATTCTGATTGGTTTAAAGAAATGCCATTAAACCAGAGCACGTTTTCCTCCCATCCCCGAATGCTATTTGGAGTAGCCAGACCCTCCTTCTGCGCGCTTTGGAGGAGAGTCTGGCAAAGCGACACTAACTAGACCTGTACCTGCATCCGATACCCTGTTACCTGGACCTGTATCTGAACCCTGTCTGTACCTGCCTGCCTGCGCCATTCCTGCTGTCCCATCGACTCAATACAACTCCTGTTTGTACTTTTCTAACCTACAACTTCTGTTTGTACTTTTCTACCCATGCCAGTGAACTTATGTACTTTTATTTTTTGCAATAAAGCCCTGAACTCTTACTGTTGATGTTGGTCTGCATTGTCTGCATTTAGGTCCTTCCATTGCTGCCTCACACTCACCCCTTTGACAATGCATATACCACATTTTATGGCAATCCATCCAATAGTTGTTGAGGTATTTTAATAAAGACCAATGATGTCAACTGTATGGTGGTGCTGGAGAAAAAGTCGGGGATCACCAAAGTCAGTAGGCTTAATCCTATGGGCTCCCTTAATGGATACATACAATTGAATGGCATCTAATGGTTCTCTGGACTATTCACTACGGTATTCATTCTTCAATCTGGACCTTCCTTCTTCCTCTTCATCAACTAACTATGTATGTTCATAAAATATATTCATATTGCACAGGTTGATTAGGAACAACCAAACAGTACAGCACTAGAAAGACATCCTGGACTCACCGGGGGGCACTGAGAGAGTTTGTCTGCAGCCATCATCTGCACATTCAGGTGCTTGCTCTGAGACTTTCCCCTGGATTTGACCAGTCTCTGGAGCACCTGAGAGAAAAGAGGTAAAGATAACGTTAAAAGTTGAGGAAGATGAGGCAGCCGAAATTCATCAATGAAGTAACCTACTGTACCTTTGGTGAGGAAACTTTCACATAGACTATGATGGGTGCGAGGGAGGTTTTGGCTAGCTGTGCGGGATGGTTGATGGTGTCCGCGTCCAGAATCACCAGCTGCAGGGTTTTGGCGAGTTCAAATATCCTCTCGATCTCACTCTGAACCTCCGCTGCACAGACAAGACATGTTAGATTTTAAGTTTAAACTCATTGCTTCTTTCTTCCCAAAGATTTCAGGAGTTTTCATGCTGACATTAATCACCTAGGCTGGAGCGAGTGTTGGATCTCTCCATTATGGGTCTTTTGTTGAGGACAGATCTCTTGGCTAAAGAGAGGTCAGCAGTTACACGTGTGATTGAGATTCTGCCGCAAATGTAGAGAGGAAAAATATGCTGTGATCAGATTTATTGAAGGCCCAACATTCCACATCTACGGAGATTATTCTCTAATCGCTCCATTTTACTGACCTTCCTTCAAATCTGTGTTTCAGGAAGTCAAAAAGAGCTTTCTGCATCATATCCGTCACCTAGGTGGGAAGATGAGAGGTAAGAGACAGACTTTTTAAAAAGAAATCCAAAATAAATTATGGTTTGCTTTGATTTAATGTCGGGATACCAAAACAACCAGATAAAAGACATTCTTCCTTCAATGTATGACAGTACATTGGTAGAATACTCAAAAAGTGTACTCAAGTAAAAGTTTTGTTACTTTATAAAAACAATAACTTGAGAAGAGGTACAAGTAGGCATGAAAAGAATTACTTGAGTAAGAGTACTAAAGTATCCACTGAAAACACAATGCATGTTTTGTATGTATGTATGCTGTATTTGTAATCAATCTCTGATCAAATAAATTCATATCCTAATTTTCTGATTAAGCATTTTCCAGGACATCATTTCTAGTCTTAATCTTTATATCTATCATAAATGATCTGTATGATATAAAATGAATTAATAAATGTAGTGGGACAATTGCAAATTGTATGCAAATGTAAAGTTGTAGAAGTATTAATTTTTCTCTCAAAATATACCAGAGAAAGAGTATGCTGTATTAAAACGTTCCTCTTTGAGGGCTTGGCACTTTACAGAGATAAGAAGACAATATGTTAAATAATAGGTCAAATTTAAAGATTAATGGATAATGTAATGAACAGGTTCCAGAAGTAAAATACCTCTACCTGAGTGCCTGGCTAGCTCACCTGGTAGAGCAGGCACCCATATACTCCTAGACGCAGCGGCCGCAGATTCGACTCCGACCTGCAGCCCTTTGCTGCATGTCATTCCCCCTCTCTTGCTCCCCTTTCATGTCTCCAGCTGTCCTATATAAATAAAGGCCTAAAATGCCCCAAAAATATATCTATATATCTGCCTTAGTATCTCAGACAACAAATTGCAGCAGTGCAGGAACAGTTTTATCAGCGAAAAGAGTGAGAGTCATTCTCTGTCTGCTGGAGGTGAAATGGGGGGAGGCTGACCTCATAGCCCTTCAGCGATGGTCCCACGAGGACCACCGGCCTCATAGAGGGCACCACGTCGTAGGGTGGAACGTGTTCCTGCCAGAAATAGGGGACCACGAGGGGAATGAAGAACAGAGAGCGCAGGGGTTAGAAATGATGGGGGTTGGGTTTGTTTGTTGTGAAAAGCTAAAAAATATGTATCAGGGTTTCGGTGTTACAGCGTTCATCAAATTAGATTGAGGACTTTTAAATACCACTTAGAATTAAATGTAATACCCTTTTCACAGTCATAACAGTCAACAAATGATGTAAAACCAGTAGGGGCAATTATGGCCTATACTTATTTATTAAGTACATGAATTGATCAACATTTATATCACATGTATGTCAGTACATTCCAGCTGTATATGATTCTTAGTAATATTATTAATCCACTAACTTGACCTGGACCCAGATAAGTGGCAGAAAAACTAATCGACTGATTTACAGTGTCATTTATTTGCTAAATGGACACTTGCCTATTATGAGACGATGAGCTTCCTAGCTACTGTGACTAGCAGTAATAATATATAATAAACAAAATAATAATAATAATAATACATAACGCCACACAAAACGGTTAAACAGCCTTGCACATGCACAATCCACCGTCACACTTGTAGTTTATAGATACAGTGCCTTGCGAAAGTATTCGGCCCCCTTGAACGTTTCGACCTTTTGCCACATTTCAGGCCTCAAACATAAAGATATAAAACTGTAATTTTTTGTGAAGAATCAACAACAAGTGGGTCCCAATTATGAAGTGGAACGAAATTCATTGGCTATTTCAAACTTTTTTAACAAATAAAAAACTGAAAAAATGGGCGTGCAAAATTATTCAGCCCCTTTACTTTCAGTGCAGCAAACTCTCTCCAGAAGTTCAGTGATGATCTCTGAATGATCCAATGTTGACCTAAATGACTAATGATGATAAATAGAATCCAGCTGTGTGTAATCAAGTCTCCGTATAAATGCACCTGCTCTGTGATAGTCTCAGAGGTCCGTGTAAAGCGCAGAGAGCATCATGAAGAACAAGGAACACACCAGGCAGGTCCGAGATACTGTTGTGGAGAAGTTTAAAGCCGGATTTGGATACAAAAAGATTTCCCAAGCTTTAAACATCCCAAGGAGCACTGTGCAGGCCGATAATATTGAAATGGAAGGAGTATCAGACCACTACAAATCTACGAAGACCCGCGTCGCCCTCTAAACTTTCAGCTCATACAATGAGAAGACTGATCAGAGATGCAGCCAAGAGGCCCATGATCACTCTGGATGAACTGCAGAGATCTACAGCTGAGGTGGGAGACTCTGTCCATAGGACAACAATCAGTCGTATACTGCACAAATTTGGCCTTTATGGAAGAGTGGCAAGAAGAAAGCCATTTCTTAAAGATATCCATAAAAAGTGTCGTTTAAAGTTTGCCAAAAGCCACCTGGGAGACACACCAAACATGTGGAAGAAGGTGCTGTGGTCAGATGAAACCAAAATCGAACTTTTGGCAACAATGCAAAACGTTATGTTTGGCGTAAAAGCAACACAGCTCATCACCCTGAACACACCATCCCCACTGTCAAACATGGTGGTGGCAGCATCATGGTTGGGCCGTCGGCTTTTCTTCAGCAGGGACAGGGAAGATGGTTAAAATTGATGGGAAGATGGATGGAGCCAAATACAGGACCATTCTGGAAGAAAACCTGATGGAGTCTGCAAAAGACCTGAGACTGGGACGGAGATTTGTCTTCCAACAAGACAATGATCCAAAACATAAAGCAAAATCTACAATGGAATGGTTCACAAATAAACATATCCAGGTGTTAGAATGGCCAAGTCAAAGTCCAGACCTGAATCCAATCGAGAATCTGTGGAAAGAACTGAAAACTGCTGTTCACAAACGCTCTCCATCCAACCTCACTGAGCTCGAGCTGTTTTGCAAGGAGGAATGGGCAAAAATGTCAGTCTCTCGATGTGCAAAACCGATAGAGACATACCCCAAGCCACTTACAGCTGTAATCGCCGCAAAGGTGGCGCTTACAAAGTATTAACTTAAGGGGGCTGAATAATTTTGCGCCCAATATTTCAGTTTTTTATTTGTTTAAAAGGTTTGAAATATCCAATAAATTTCGTTCCACTTCATGATTGTGTCCCACTTGTTGTTGATTCTTCACAAAAAAAAACAGTTTTATATCTTTATGTTTGAGGCCTGAAATGTGGCAAAAGGTCGAAAAGTTCAAGGGGGCCGAATACTTTCGCAAGGCACTGTATACTGTATAAGAAGTAATATATAGGTATAACGTCTCCCAACAGCTTATTCATAAAATTTATAACTAATGTTACTGTCTATAGAAGGCAAGACCTTTTTAAGACTTTTCAAGACCTTCAGATACCCTGAAACACCCCTCAAAGTAAAAAAGCCAAAAACTGTGTATTATGAGCAGATGCTGTCATCATAAAGAGCAGATGCTGTCATCATAAAGTATCAAAACCTACCTGTTTTTGCTTCTGTTTGGCTTGTGAAAACAAGGAAATAACAATCAATAAAAGAAACAAGATAGAAGAAGACAGCAGAGGAAAAAGTTGTCTTTTGTTCCAGCATAAATAAAAGAAATATTTGTAATACTTACATTCACCTGCAGATGGCGGTGTGGTCCTCCAACTCCCAGTCACCATGTCCCCTAGACTGGAGGAGTTACCCCCTGTTTTCCTGCAACAACAACAACAACACACTAAATTATCAAACTTGTATTGTGGGAATGAGTCTTCTGAGACTTTTGATACTATTAACTGACCTTTGTTTCTGCTCCTGCTTGAGTCTCATCGCCTCCAGTCGTAGAGGGCTGGGAATGAAGGTGATGTCTGCTCCCTCTTTTACTAGCCGGCCGATCCACCAGTCATTATTATACTTCTGTTAAGTTCAATAAGACAAAACAGAACCATGTCACATATGTCTTGTTTTAATGTAATGAAGGTGTGCAACATAACAGATAAGCACTCACTTCTTTGATGTGCAGGAAGTCTTTGGCATCAAAATTGACTGCAGCTCCTTGGACAGGACAGTCCTCATCCAGAGCTCCGCAGTAACTCACATTCGTCTTTACTGCAAACGCTACAGGTTTGGACTGTACAAACAATACGAAAAACACTTGTCAGTGTCAGAAACTGCAGTACAAACATGTGGTTTGGACTTCAGGCATGTATCTGCTGACTTTAGACTTTTGATTTGACTTGATATCTGCCCTAAGCCCAAAGATGAAAAATTACACTAACTAAAAAGAGTGCAGCTAATCAACTCCTTAATTTTCTGACGACACATATACTTTGATCCACTCTGACTTGGACTTGACATGGGACCTGTTGATCTGCACTTGGACTTTATAGCCAAGATCTGAGATTTACTTGAGACTTGCAAAACAATTTTTTTTCTCACCTCTGGTTTGCATTAAAAACAACATTTTGGCTGTGGATGTACTGTAGATTTAAACTCTTTTGTTTGACTAAATTATGTCTTTGGTTCATAATTCTTTACAGATAGTAAGTTTAGAGTAGAGGTCAGTTCACAGCAACTCTACTGGTCTTTGTGACTGAGACTGGATCATCCTGTAGTGTGTAACACTGACAAACACTCAACCGGATGTGTTCATCAACAGCAGTAACTGGTTTATATATAACTTTTCTAAAACACTCAACCGGATGTGTTCATCAACAGCAGTAACTGGTTTATATAACTTTTCTAACTTTTTATCTGATGACGTATCTGTAAACAAATATTTTGGAAGACAATTTTCCATATTTCATACATTTGGGAGGTATGAGACATGTATGAAAGTTCTTCTGGAGCAGTAGAGGCCTACATGTGACTACAGACTTCACCTCTACATATTTTGACTTCTAAAACAGTTAAACACTACAGTTTGTAGTAGTGTAAATCCCTGTATGACGTACCTTAGCTCTGTCGAGCTGCAGTTGTGCCTGGCGCTCGGCTTCACGCCGATACGCCTCGCGGTCCTCCTCTGCTGACAGGTCTGAATCCGACGGTCTACTGGTGTACGAATCAGCCGACCCCTGTCAGGAGAGAGTCGGAGGTGGAAATATTATTTGTACCGTAATTAATCATTTCTTACATTAGGACCATCTAGTCATGTGAAGATGACTGAGGCATACAACTATGAGGTTACATAGGTAGATCCACTGCTGTTCATGATTTCATCTGTCTTTCTGTTCTGTAGTCTTTATGTGCTGGTGCGCATGCAAATACGTGTCTGTATTCATGAACACATTCATGTATCTACAACACAATGCGTTGCTCTCCCACACCAGCCATCCTCTGGTAGACCAAATATAGCACAAAGGAGGCAACTGCTTCCTCTTCTCTCCTTCTTGGCCCCAATCCATTCCATCATCCCCCACAGTGCAGCACATATACATCCTCTGTTCCCCATGTTTATTCTCCAAGGACAGCTCCTCATTAGCTAAATATATGCTGCTTATCATTTTTCATTGTAAGAGGTTTAAGGACACATCCCAGGGATGGCTAGCACATTATGCTTAAAAGCGACAGATAAAAGCACAAAAAAGAGACATTTTACACAAAGTAAAATGGTAAAGTTCACTTCGTAGGTGCTGCTGCTGCCTTGTAAGACCTGTAAGGTGGTTTCCTGTGGTTATTTACTTAAATGTCTGTGTCATAAGCTGTAGAACTGAATCGATTAGTTATTTAATTGACTCTCATAATCGTTCAAATCTTTTCTGAAGCAAAAATAGCAGAATTTCACTGGTTCCAGCATCTCAAATGTGAAGTAATTTATCCTTTCTTTGTCTTAAATAAAGGTAACCTAAATATCTTTAGGTTTTTGACGGTTTACAAGAAAAACAAGATATTTGAAAACAACACCATGGACTTTGGTAAATTATTATGGGCATTTTGTAGCCAAAACAAATACTCAATTAATAGAGAGAATAAGACAGTAACCATGATGCTGATTTCTAAAGAGAAGAACATGAAAAGGAGAAGAATATGAAGTGATGTTCTAGTTTGGTTACTGTGTGTGACCTCTCCTATATTTGGTATCTATTTGGCTTCTCTGAAGCAATTCAGTCCTAAATCTGTCAGTAAAGAGTACTGCTGCAGCAAACACAAATCCAAGTCAGGCAACAGAGAGAGAGAGAGAGAGAGAGAGAGAGAGAGAGAGAGAGAGAGAGAGAGAGAGAGAGAGAGAGAGAGAGAGAGAGAGAGAGAGAGAGAGAGGTGAGACAGGAGACAAACAAGAAAGAAAAAGAATAAAAGTGATGAATGAGACAGACTAGAAAACACTCCGATAAAGGTAACTAACATATTCTTGCAAATAAAGCAGGGTGTAAAGAAACTAAAAAACAGCACATAATACAGTTTTCACTTTGGTTGTCCTCTCCTCCAGGGTGCAGTGATTTAGTCCTGGTCATCCATCTTGCCAACATATACAAACGAATCCTCTGGAGGACCAATTAGCAATGGCACAACAAAAGGAAATTCAGGCTCAAAATATGGAAAAAATAAGTGCCCAGACATGAAAAACAACCACCACCTTTAGCTTTCTCTGCACTTCAGAATGCATACATATAATCCAAAATAATTTTTACCACTTCAAGCCCCAGAGAAATGGCAAGCGAACACCTCTCCTCGTTTATTTTTTTCTGTGTGTGTGTGTGTGTGTGTGTGTGTGTGTGTGTCTATGTTAGATAACTAGATCTGATTTCTAGCACTCACAAGCTCTGCAAGGCAACACTGCACCAGTGCCAGAGCAGCACCGTGAGAGAAAAGGAGGGTGAGGAAGAACGGGAAAGATAGAAAGAGAGACGGAGAAGAAGAGGTGGTGGTTCGTGTGTGTGTGTGTGTGTGTGGGGGGGGGGGTGTTGTTGAATATCGTTTACAAGATATACTGAAAAGAGAAGGATGTTTACGAGGACGGAGAGTGACTGAGTGATGGAGAGACGAGAGAGTGTATAAACGATTTATACGACAAGATAAAGCGAGGCTATCTCGAGGGGAAGATGAGATTAGAACATAATAAAATGCTATGAAGGAGTGGAGTGAGACCTAGATATCTATCCTCATCGCAGATAGAAGACAAGAGGGGAAAACACAGCAGGAGGGAGGCAGGGGGGGGCACGAGAAGACAGAGACACACAGATAGAGGCGGTCAGAGAGTTGCATACCTGGCTGATGGACGGCGCTAGAGCCTGATAAAGACATGAATCAGAATTTTTCTCACTGTGACGGTTTCCCTGTCTTCACTGGGAACGCGCTCAAACACACACAGACATAAAAGTGGAATAAATATGGTGGTGGGTGCAAGTGAAAGGCGTTATGTCAGAGAGCTGTTTCATGATGTTAGAACACAGAGAGCTGCCTGGGCTGTGATTGCTGTTCATTATTAATGCTTGGACATGAGGCTGTGGACCTTTGCTGCACACTGGCTCCTTGTCAAATACTAAAACAAAACAGTGTTACCACAAATGTAACTGAACAGAAAATAGTGTATTTTGCAGGTGAAGCTGAGCTGCAATGCAGAGTGTAATGATGTGAGTACATCTTTATCGTCTGGTCTGAGCATGTCTTGTTTTTTTTGTTTTCTTGTAGTGTTTTTTTTTTTTTTTTTTTTTACAGCTAATGTCCCCGCCTGGGGGCTAAATTTAACTCTGTTCCTTCCTATTCTGCTTCTGTGATTATTCTTTACACACTGCAACACTGATGGCCTCAACTCCACAGGGAGGGGCCAACAAGGAAGTGTGTCATCCAGCTAGTCGAGTCCTCGAGAGGGCCAAGTCATCCTAATCTTGGGACAGAACAGCAGGGGATTTCTACATTAATTTTTAACATGATCTTACTTATGCATTGTTCACTGGTTTAACAGTTTGTAGAGATCCAGCAGACACGGAGCAACATTAGCATTCATTTGGAGTGGTGTTTGTGTCCACCTCATAAATCCAAGTCAAGAAGTTCAATATTCTTTCTCCTTTTAGCTCTGGTTTGCTCTCCACCAACCCCTGAGGGAAATATCTGGCTCTTTAGCTGCTAAATGCTCCACTATGTTCACCAGCTAGCCACCAACTGTGTCTGTCTGCTGTTTGGTGCTGAACGGGTAGTGTACAATCGGTTTATTAGGGCTTTTTTTTAGCTGCAAACAACTGCCTGTTGCCTGTCTAAAACCAACCATGTTGAGAGTGGTGAGTGACTCAAAACAGTAAAATTAGGAGGTGGAAAACAAAAACAATGAGCTGAAAGAACCTGGAATGCATCGTAAAGCTGCAGAGTCAGGTGATAACTCTCTCCCTTTCTAATGGCCCAGTAATTTCATCCATTCTTAATATAAATATATTGATTATCACTACTTTAAGTTACATTAGTTTATATCAATAATGTTTTTGAACCCTTTTATTTATAACTTTAACTACTCAGTTATATATGTAAGTACCTCCAATTGGTATAGTCCAAAAATTACTTATTGGATATTTAAGGAAAGCGCTACTGGACCAAAAGGAGCTGATGTTGACAGGGTTGGGTTGGCTTGTTGTCATTCACTTGCTTTAAGCTCACTAAAGTTAGGTCTGACAGTCATGCGGCATTACATGGGGATTACAGTTTTGAAATCCTCTACTTTGTAGTGCCAGCAGCATGTCTTTCTGGAGAACTTTTAGATAATTTAAAAGAAGGAAAAAATTGGAGTGCGTCTGCTTTATAAACAAAAAGTTTAAATAAAAGCACAGCTCAGCTTACAAAGTGCTTGTTGATCAAGGGCCACACCAGTTCTAGGTAATGTCAAACTATGGAAGACTCCAGATACATTGTCATATATACGTAATTAACTAGAGCCTTATCAGCTAAAAGTTTGTCCATACGATACATCTGTTTTTTTCAAGTATCAGCTGATAATACTGGTGAACCAATAACCAGTCTACCCCCCTAACAGTACAGAGTAGACATTATACAAACCCTAGTCTGGATCAACAACAAAACTGTCAAACATCAAACTCCTAACTAAAGCTAACTTTGAGTTAGCCAGCGACACACTGAAAATGGCAAGTTTTGAAGAAAATTTGGATCGTGCAACAAGGCGGGCCTGTTTGGTTCTCTCAGGGCATGATTGTAAAGATTTACAAAGAATATATTTACGGCATTTACTATCCAACTGGGACATTTAGGGACAGATTGGTGGGGATTTGCTATGGACAAAATACACACGGCGATACACTGGTAATAAGAGTAATTTAAATAGCTCACATTACTGTATTGCGTGAACAGTTAACTATGTTCACTATGTGTGAACATTTATGTATGTTTTCTTTTGCGGGGTGCAAATGTTCCACCAAAACAAGTTCCTTCCCAAGACCATTTTGCAGAGCCACCGTGGCTGCGCAGAGCTTAGCGCCGCACAAGACAATTGTGATTGGTTTAAAGAAATGCAAACAGAGCGTTTTTTTTCTCCTATCATGGAATGTATAGGCTGTTGTGTAGCCAGACCTTACTGTTGTAGAGATAGGGCTGGCAATGTGAGACTGTAAACAGACTAACTGGTTGAAGATGTTCAACGGTCCGACAAGCAGTTCTGTTGAAGCATACTGGCCACGTTAGGCACACTGGTGCTTTCAGCTAAATGAATGCATGCTATGGATGCTAATTTGCTCACAATGACAATACTAACATGCTGATGTTTAGCAGGTATAATGTTTACCATGCTCATTGTACTAGCTTAGCATTGTTTAGCATTGCTCATAAACCAAAGTATTGGAGAAATTGAACGTTTGACCTGATGATGGCGCTGAATGAACAATTACAGGATTACCAAAGTTATTACAATTCATCGTCTGGGGGTCATGAATGTCTGTACAGAACATCATATAGTTGAGATATTTCAGTCTGGACCAAAGTGGTAAATTGACCGACAGATCAATGTTGCCATGCCTAGAGCTACAACGCTAGCATGGCCAAAAACAATGGGTACCTAAATAGCAGGAAAAACACAACTCAAAAATCTACCGTACGCCTTAAAAATTCTTGGTAGTAATATTTAATATATATTATTCGCAATAAATGGATTTAAAATGCACAAAACAGTATGTTATTTGAAATCGTGTGCACGCTAATGCTAAAACCAAAGTCCTCTGGCTTTATGTGCAGGAAGGAGATTCTGCACAACAGCAGAATACATTATTCAGGAGGCTGAAACACAAAAAAACCTGCAAGCTCCAGTGATTTGGAAATCCAGTAGCCAAATATCCCATTTCAAAAGGTGTTCGATTAACTGTGCGGTCATAATTCAATGTCAGCAAGTTACACATGCACAGAGCTCTCTGATACACAATGCAATGAATCACTCTGTGGTTACATCAATATCAAAGTCAAGATCAGGCATACTGTGTGTCAAATAGATCAATCACGAGAGTCCGCGAGGAACTGTGAAGAGCGCACACACAGGATTATGGCAATCAAAAAGTAAAGCAGGTAAAGAAATGAAAGAAACAAAAGCGTTTTTGAAAAGGGGGAAGCGTGGAAGACAAAGACAAAACACAGAGAGGAGCGGCGACAATACGATGGAAATGCTACAGAGAGATGAAGGAGGGAGACGCGAGGAGAAGGGGTTTCAGACGGGGCGAAGAAGGCGCTGACTGTGTCGAGAGTCATTTATACTTACTCAGTTAATGTGGTGATGCTGCTGTCCGTCCCTCCCTCTCTCTATATCACTACATGCTGTAAAATGCAGACAGACTGTACTGTGTCCCATCCCCTAACCAGGGACGACCTGCACTGGAGCTGAGCAACACCTCTTTTCTATTCTTACCCCACCTCATCCAATCCTACCACACACACACACACACACACACACACACACACACACACACACAAAACGCAGCTTTTTGCTTTTTTTTATCAAACCTCCCTCGCTAAATTTACATCCCATTCTTGGTTATTAAGTCCAATTTTAACATGCACAGGTGGAAAAGAAAACAAAAGCTGTCATAATCGCAACACACAGCTCAAGATTTGTCCTCCTGTTTCAACCCCTCATGCCCTACATATAGTACATATATCCACACTTATGGCAGCATACTGCTTATTGTATCCTGCTGCAGAAATGAGTCATACTCCACTGCACCTCCATAGACACCCCACCCCTATCACAAATCTACTCCTTCTGCATGAAACACTTTATCATATCACCTTTGGGGTGCAGGGTGCCTGTTGTGCGTGCAGAGAGAGAAGGTATAATGATTGAAAAGAAACTAAAAGGTGCTTGTGTGAACAATGAACCCACACATCACATTGCCTGAGGCCCTCAAAATGAGCTTCATGAATATTTTAAGCCGTGCAATATTCTCAGGAAATCTGGAGATTGTCATTAAGCCCCCCGATCAGGATAACTAATGTCCCCGCCTGAAGAAGATGTCTGCTCAGCCCTTTTTTTCCCTTCTCCTTCTCACTAACATCTCTCAGTTAGACTGCTCCACATTCTGTCACACTAATGGTGCTACAGTAAGCATGAAACTGAGTTATTTTTCATAATGCTTGCAACGACTCGTTCTGGTAAGAAAAGAAATATCATGCCTCTAGTCCTTAAAACCTGATGAGTGAATTTTAATGTGGAACTTTATTTTGATTATAAAGTGTTTCATCTACTTTCTTTTCAACTACATTTTGATATGAGCTGCAAAAACAAGAACATTGATAATTGTGAGTCATTTTTTAAGCAAAATTGCCAAATATTTGCTGGTTCTGGCTTCTCAAATATGAGGATTTGTATCATATATGATAGTAAATGAATTATTTTATGGTTTTGGACAGTTGGCCACAAAAAACAAACAATTCAAGGACGTCACTTTGGGTTTTGGGAAGTTGTGATAGCCGTTTTCCATGACTTTTCCACATAACATTTTATAGACTAAACAATTAATCAAGGGGATGAAAATAATAATAATTAAAATAATCGTTGGTTGCAGTGGACAAAACATTAAAAACTGTTTAAATGTTATTTCACTAAGATTATTTATTTAATATGCATCAGTTTTGAATGTTGAACAGCAGGCTTGCCAAGCTTTTTTCTTATTTTGAATATAAATTGACATATTGAATATAACTGCAACATTTGATATTAGGGTGCATCTAACAGTTATTTTCATTATCAATTAATTGGCCAATATCTGCTTGGTCTATAGTTCATAAAAATTGATCATAAGTGAAAAAACAAGCAATACAAAGATATCACATTGGGTCCTTCACATCTGAGTGTGCGGAATAGAGCTTATGAGTTTACCTTTTTATTTGTAAGAGGAGGATTGAATTATTTCTTTTTTACACATTCTCACTTTAAATGATTAATCGATAATCCAAAATACAAATCGTTTCAGCATGACTTTATTTAATGAAGAGGCATTTCAACTTCTTTACTAACAACAACGTTTTACGATTTTTATTCTAGGGTTTAGTTGATTAAGTCCAGACAAAAGCTGGTTTAAACTAGGGATTCACCGATCCGACTTTTTCTGTCCTGGTACTGATACCTGGGCTTTGAGTATCGGCCGATACCGAGTAACGGTACGATACCAGTGTTTCCCACAGATCAGAAAGCAATTTGGAGCACGATCGTAACAATCAAGTATCAAAATCTGAGGAGGACACGCCGTTGGCTGCTGTCCTCCTCTCCTACTCTTTCTTCAATGCCTAACGAATCTATCTCTTTCTTTCCCTGACCCTGTCTTTCACTGGTTGAAGCCTGAAAACATTGTAAACAAGTTAATAACATAACTAATTACACTGGTCGGACTGTTCAGCTCTGTTTCGGACTGATACCTCCGGTTCATCCTGGTCCTTATCCTCAACACGTGCCTTTTTCAGTCGCGGAAAATACTTTTCAATACGCATCTGGATTGAAGCGTTTATTTGATTCACAGCTGCTACATATAGTGTTTTGACATCGACAACTCAACTGCATTTTACCGCAAACTTGTGACTAGTTAACTTTCTAAAGCAGGCCCAATCGCTTGTTTGCTAAGAGTCGGGTCGGGACTCCAACATTAACACACTGACAACATTGTATTCAGAATATAAAATATTTTTATAGCACTTTTTAATGTGTGATTTTGTAAAGGTGTTCACAAGATACCAACCTTTAGTGAACTTGTGAATTTCGCCTGCCATCTTCTCTCGTTTTCATGGAGACAGATGCTATGTGCACGGAGGGGAGGGGCTGTGTGTGTGTGTGTGTGTGTGTGTGTGTGTGCGTGTGCGTGTGTGTGTGGCCTATGTGAGAGAGACGCGAGTGACAGAGAGACGGAGGAGAGCAGGGAAAGGAAATGCAGCTGAACGAATATGCTGCGTGTTTTAAATAGCGTTAAAAAAACAATAACGAAACGCAATATGTGGCGGCCGGTGTTGATTGTGTGGCGCACCGCCACAAATTAGTCTATGTGTGGGAAACACTGGTTTAATTAATAAGCTTTATGCCTCACTGTGTGGAAGAGACTGTGATCATTCTGTGTGTAAGCAAACATCAGGCTTGAGAAAGTTAGTTGCTTTCCTAACTTTGTAAAACAAAATGTAGTAAATTATTGCATAGATATAAATGTATTATTAATAAAATAATAATAAAGAATTGAATGGAATAAATCGGCCCCATTGTCAGTATCGGCCGATACGGTAGTATTGATACGGAGTTATCGGCCTGATAGTCTAAATGCTGCAACTAACAACTATTTTCATTATCGATTAATCTGATAATTATTTTCTTAAAAAATCAATTAAATGTTTGGTTTACAAAAATTGACTCTTTCCATGAGTCCAAGTTGACGTTAAATCACTTGTTTTGTAAAACAAAAGTCTGCAAATCCTCACATTTGAGAAGCGTTTTTATATTTTTACTTGAAAAATGACCTAATATTATTAATTAATTATCAAAATAGTTGCAGATTAATTTTCTGTCTATCAACTAACTGAATAATCAACTACATCATACTGTCAATCTTGTTATTTGACGTGTGTGTGTGTTTGTGTGTGTGTGTGTGTGTGTGTGTGTGTGTGTGTGTGTGTATGATATAATGTTTCAATGAAGGGCCAAAGACAATATTCCACAGTGGTGAACAATAAAGTTTTATTCTATTTTAATCTATTCTATCCTATTCTGCGCTAGTCGTTTCAGCTCTAGATGAATTGATCCAGACTCAATGGATACTTGAGACATATTCTACAGACGTTGTAAAAGCCTGCAGGAGTATAGAGTCTTGTGGTTTCTGTCATAAGTACATCAGGCTCCTTTTGAGGAGGGATATTTGATTCCTTCCAAACTCCTGACTTTTCTTCTTTGATGTGTCAAGGCTCGTCAACCTCGGGATCTAGCAGCAGTTTGGGATGAGCTCTGCATGCACAGTCCTTCTGTGGCCCGGTGAAATCTCTTGATTTCTCACAAACTAATTTGTACAGGGATCAAGTTCTTCTCTCTGTTAGACTCTCTGTGACACTAAAACCCTGACACCCAAATCAAATCAAATACATCTTCAGAAACAAACACATAGAGGTAAATTTAAACTGTCTTGATCAAGATGAGAGGGTATGATTCACAACAGCCCTGCAGTTACATCATGAGGCTCAGAAATCTGTTAGAGTTTTGTCTTAAATACCATCAAATCTCTATCTGAGTCTTCCACATGTGTTGGGATTTTGATGTAATTCACTGCCATTTTTCAAGTATTTTGCTGCTCTCTACTGGGCAAAAAAACAACTGAAACTAAGGATGCAACTCTTTGGATAAAACTGCAGAGCAGAAAAATTCATGTATTGTATAACAGGATAATAAATACCGACCTACACATGTCTTTTTGTAACTATTGTGAGTCCAAAAGAGGATCCTTGATTCCCCAGCAATAGTTTAAACCTGTGAAAAATACATAGGCGCTGCACCAATGCCAACTAAACAATGCAGAGACACCTGTTCCATTGGTCCCACTGACAAATCAGTGTGGTAATCAGCCTGGGACTGTGATGTACCACTGCATGATGTAGCCTACAATGCATGCATAAATAAGGAGAAAGAAAGCCAACAAATGGCTCCGGGAGCTTTTGTTTTACCTGCCGTTTGACGAAGCTGGATGTTGTGTCAGAAGACGTGCTTCCATCTGAGCGTTTGAAGCGGCTCTTGCGTTTAGGCAACTTCCTGGGCAGCTGTGATGAAAGAGCCACACAAGCGGGAAAGAATAATGAAAGATACATAGAAAGATAGCATGATAACAGCTTGCACTATGCTGATTAAGGCTTTTTCTTGTAATATTGACAAAATAAAAGCCTACCTATAATTCAGGACTAAATTAATCTAGCTGCACAGAGGAGACAGGTTTTCTCCTATAGGCCTCTTGTGACACAAACCATTAATAAGACAGCGTGGATGTTGCAGTGAGAGTGCTGACAGGCCCTGTAGATTTAGGCTACAGGTGAGTCAGTCATGGTCTGCCTCTACCTTTACGCCAATAAAATAAAACATATAGGCTATTCATGTTACTGATATGTGTTGGTTTCCTATATTAGTGTAAATAAATGCATTGAAATGTATAATAAAAAATAATTAAAAGGCCTGATGAGACTTAAAGCAGCAAATGTATCAACATGTAAGGAGATTTTATCCTGTGTGTGTGTGTGTGTTTATGTACGAGAGGCATAATAACCATATGCGAGCCTACTTGATGATCGTATACCCACTGGCTTTTCACCGATCAAGCATCAATCTGCAGTTTCAGTGAAGGCGGAGGTAAAACAAATAAATAAATATATTTTAAAAAGTAGCTCGCTGCCAAATCGCGACGCATCAATTTCAACAACAAGTAGCAAAGACATTAGCTTAACATTTCCCCCACCCGCACTTTTCTCGTTATATGTGTGAATAAAGGAGTAATAACTCTGGTGGATTTACCTGAAAATAGTGCGATTGAGAGCCTGTTTCCACAGCAGACAGTGGGTCTACGGGCGATTTGGACATTTTGAGTTGCACCATCTATTGAGAGCGCAGGGAGGCGAGATGCACACAGACATGGGTTACTGGAGGAAACAAGGGACACAAAATACATCTAAAATGCAGTAAAGACAGCGGGGGAAGCGGCATGAGCGGAAAATATGGAGGAGGGGGAAAAAGCGATTAGTATCCGAGCCCAGCTGATATAAAAAAGCTAGCTAGGGTAAAAAAAAACAACAACCACAAGGTGTGTTATAATCTAAATCGGGGGTAAAAATGTACATGGAGCAGGAAAAATTCCGGAGCTAAAATAAACCATTAGACTGGAGCGTCATCGCTCGAACAACCGTACAGGTCCGTACTATGTGTGCGTCTCTGCCGGGGGTGTCGAGGTTGGCTTAGCTGGCGCAAAAATCTATTCTAAGAGGGGACAGGTATACAATTATAATCTTTTCTTTTTCTTTTTAGAGATGTGTTGGTTGATATAATCACCGTGTTCCCTGTTCCCTTTGTGTGTAATGTGTGTTTGTTAAAGGAGGATTCAAACAACCACAGTCAAATATGTATGGGATCTTCAAAGAGTGGACCTGTGAATTCATAATACAGGGGAGATTTTTTGGTAACACAGATACACACATACAATAATCATTAAAACAAATTTCTTTAAACATTTAAGAGGGGTGAAAGAAAAAGTATTTAGATATTTTATTTAAGTAAAAGTAGCAATACCACAGTCACATTGTAAAGATACTCTAGTCTACACTTACAAATTGCCTAAAAGTCCTGCATATAATCAGGAACACATACTTAAAGTATTAAAAGTAAAAGTACTGCAGTAATGCAGAAAAATACCCCCTGTGACTGTTGCAGTTGGTTGAGGTGGAGCTATTATTTATAAAAAAAACTTTTGTATAGGTCTGCAACATGGTCTGCAACTAATGATTATTTACATTATTGGAAAAAAGTCTGAAGATAGTTAGAAATGTCAATCACAAGTTATCATAGCCCAAAGTGTAAGAAATCTTGCTTGATTAAAAGTACATAGGATAAAGCTGAATAAAATAATTACTCCAGTAAAGTTACTTTGTTACTTGACACCTCTGACTACTAACACTATTATTGCTGGATCGCTCTAATTATAAAGGGCCTGGACGGTTGTAAAATGGCTGGCCAAATGACAAACTGTCATACAAGTTTGTTTTCTGAATTTTTAAAACACCAATTCACCAATTAAGACTTATTTTACCATACCCTTTCATTACCATAATATGTGTGCCAGCTGAAATTTGAGGCTTTGATTATGCAACTGCCTGGTAAAATAAATTCATAAGAGGAGCATAATAAAGAGTATATATTATAAATGATTCAGATGATGAATAATAACCAACTGAACTGACAAACACAGTGTCCTCTTTACACCTTACATTACAATGCCTCTTGCACCCAGATAACATCTGGATATGGACAATTAACATTTACACTCAACACCAAGATTGTATCAAATATCCTTATACCATTGAGCTGACTTTATCCATCTAAAATGCATCAAATCGTCTGTGTCAGACTCACGATGAAAAGGATATAAAAAGAAAGTTTCAAAATAGATGCAGAAGCAGAAATAGGACTCCCTAAAAACTTGGTATTTTGAATTATTTTGTGTTGACGAAAATGAGAAGTAGTCTATGGGCTGTAGTTTAATTTTAAAGTTTGAAAAATTAAGCAAACAGGATTAAATAATAACATGCATATGAGATAATCTAATTTGATGCTTGTCAAGTAAGCTATACAGAATATACTTCATTTTTTCCTATAATTTATATATTTGGTCTCACACCTAATGGAAATGGATAGTCTGTTTTGTAATCCTGTTTAGGACCGACTTCCCTTGATGCAGGATACCACATTGACATACACAATGATATCAGCATATCATATATAATCTATGTAGGTTTTTGTTGGTGGACGTAATTTAGTTCATCTAAATGTCAGTAATATTTGAGAATTTATCATTTATCAGGTAAAAGTCATTTGAAAAAATCTTTATATCAATAATGGATAACAAGTTTATTAAATTTGGTAATACCCCAATTGAAAAAGTCCTTGAATCAAACTTAAGAAAATGTTTAGTATTATCAAAAAAAAATTAAGTATCAAATTAAAAGTACTCATTATACAAAATGGTCCCATATATATTGTATAATACTATAACAGCTTTGATTTTTGTATTTGTTTAAATCTATCAGTAGGGTGCACATACAGTAGGGTGACTTGGTGAACACGGACACTGCAAAGATTTTAATAGAATGTTATATTTTGAAACTGTTGTATAAAACTCTCAAATGTAAACAGAATTATTGTTTGAATGTTATTGTCAAAGTCACTTTCTCACAACAAAATCATAATATTGGAGAAAGGGAGCTCTAGACGGTAAATTGGTTAGGTTAAAATGAATTTAGTAATGCAACTGAGTATTGTAATCATATCTTATCTTAACAGCCCTAACCCTATTCTATCTACTAACTATTTTTGGTCATGAGCATAACTTTGATGCCAGAACAGTTGGCTTTCACATGAAAAAAACACTGTTGCAAAAGACCACGTTGTTTTTTTTGTTATTTTCTTCACAAACATTTGACCTGGGTGAAACTCAATCGGCAGAACTTCTGCATGAGTTGAATAGTTACAGCAAATGATAAGAGAGATAAGCAGATTTTTATTTTTTAAATTGTGTTGTTTATTGTTAAACACAAAACCAAGCTGTAGGGAGATATTAAAAATGCCCAATTGCTGCATGGTTTAAAGGAAAGTGGGAAGAAACCGGAGCACCCGGAGTAAAACCCACGCAGGCCAATCACTGATCTCCATCCTACAGAGGCCAATCACTGGTCTCCGTCCTACAGAGGCCATTCACTGGTCTCCATCCTACAGAGGCCAATCACTGGTCTCCATCCTACAGAGGCCAATCACTGGTCTCCGTCCTATAGAGGCCAATCACTGGTCTCCATCCTACAGAGGCCATTCACTGGTCTCCATCCTACAGAGGCCAATCACTGGTCTCCATCCTACAGAGGCCAATCACTGGTCTCCGTCCTACAGAGGCCAATCACTGGTCTCCGTCCTACAGAGGCCAATCACTGGTCTCCGTCCTACAGAGGCCATTCACTGGTCTCCATCCTACAGAGGCCAATCACTGGTCTCCGTCCTACAGAGGCCAATCACTGGTCCTCTGTCCTACAAAGGCAATCCTCACAACAGAGGCCAATCACTGGTCCTCTGTCCTACCGAGGCCATTCACTGGTCCTCTGTCCTACAAAGGCAATCCTCACAACAGAGGCCAATCTCTGCCATAGTCCAAACAATAAAGAGTCTCTGGCCAAACTTTGGAATGGAGGAGAAGACTCTTTTGATGGCACTTTGCTTCTTTGGTTTCATCAGGTGTTCTTTGAAGAAGGAGACAATACATTTGTCAACTGCTGGTTCATCTAGATTCATTGAAACCAGCACGTCCTGTGCACAGCCCCACTTCTTGCACATGTCCTTTAAAATGGCCTTGCTCAGGTGTTTATAAGTGTCATTGGTGATTTGAAAATCTTCTCCCTCGACTTCAGCCCATATCTTTTCGAACAGGCGCTCAATGATGGTTTTTGAATGTCCAATTGTTGTGTTGACCTTCGCTTTGTTAAAGGTCCGCAAAACCAACTTCTGCACAAGTAGCCTGACGGAACATTTATTTTTCTCTGCCTGTGCTGTTGAATTCTGCACAGGTCTGGCAGCCGCCTCCTCAGATACTGCGACTGTAGGTGTAGGTTTGGGCGTATATGTAAGTGTAGGTTTGGGCGTATGCGTAGGTGTAGGTTTGGGCGTATATGTAAGTGTAGGTTTGGGCGTATGCGTAGGTGTAGGTTTGGGCGTATGCGTAGGTGTAGATTTGGGCATATGCGTAAGTGTAGATTTGGGTGTAGGTGTAGGTGTGGGTGAGGATGTCGGAGTAGCGGTCGGTGATAGTGACTCAGTATTCTTGAAAGCCTTTTTCATCTTGTCACTGTGGATGCCAGCCTGTGTGCACAGCCACCACTTTATCAGTCCAAGGTAACGCCACACTTTACAATGTATTTCACCATACACTGTATCACGGGATGGGGAATTAGACAGTGTCCTTTCATTTGATCCTGGGACAGTCTCTGGAATCCTCCCCTCAGAGACGTAACTGTAGAGGAGACCAGTAAGCTCTTCTTTGAACACCTGGTCTTTACCGTTGGAAATATCCCGCAATTTGCTATAAATAACCTCACTTCCAACTTGTTGTTGTACACCATCTTTTGCAAAAAGAGAGTCAACATCAGTCACAAAGGACTGCATTGACGTCTCACTTTTAACTTTGGAGTCAGGGTGGAATTGGTTGTCTAGTTGAGTCGCCATGCGATGTATTGACAGTTTGGCAAACTGCGTGGCAAAAAAGATTTTTATCTTGCTCCCCACTCCTTTTAATGACAGTTTCTCTCTTGATTCCGGGGTGATACATGTCCCTCTGGCTTCTGGGGTGAAACACATCCCTGTGGGTTCTGGGCTTGTACTTGTCTCTGTCGGTTCTGGGTAGGGTTCTGGGCTGGTCCTTGTCTCTTTGGGTTCTGGACTAATATTTGCAGCATCTTGTTCTTCCAGACTGTTAACCTCCTGAACAATTAACCGCGTAATGTCATCTGCAATAATTTTAATCTCCCGTGAGGTGTCAGATTGCAGCTGATCATACTCGGAGTCTGTCATTTCTTGCAGTAGAGGTTCTGTGAGTCCACAGACCTCACTTGTAATTATGTCCTTCACAGCTGTGGTTGTTGCACTCACAAAGTGCTCTGATGCTCTGGAGACCTTGTCCGGGGTTTTTGATTCCACAGATCTGGCTGCTGACTGGCAGCAATCAGTATCTGCCTCCTCTTGATCTTCCATTTCTTGTTGTCCATCAGCAGCCTTCTGTATGGAGATGTCCTGTCTTGTTTGTGGTTTACGTGGTCGACGTGAGCACAAAACGTCTTTCATTTTGCTCATAAAAGCTTTCAACATATTAAAGGCATGTCCTACCATTGCATTAAGTCTGTGAGGGGGAGTCACACGCTCACTAAATACAGGTTCCAAAGTGTCCGCACTATTGCTGATAGCAGAGTAAATGCATTGTGCAACCTCTGTAACAAACATGTTGTTTAATATATTTGAGCTGTCACAGTGGACAGGGTCCTTTACTTGTAGAACCTCAGCAAAAGTCAGAGGAAGTGTGTCGCCCAGACTGGACCGAACACGTTCCTCAGAGATTATTTGGCTGTATTTATTCTGCAGAGTTGCCAAAATGGATTTAGACACTAGTGATATTAGGTCCAAAATCATCTCTGCCATCAATGTTGATGTGGCATCATCAGGTGCACCTTCCTTCATTAATCTCTGCTGTTCCAATGTCATCCTTTTGAAAAAGGACTCAACCACTGGACGAACATCTTCCACTCTGATCGTCGCTATCTCCTCTGTCTGGGAACTTTCCATTTTAGTCATGGTGATTGTATTAGATAGACTATGTTTTCTGAATGTCTTGTCTTGTTTTACAGGTACTGGTTTGTCAGAAGCTTTTTGAGCAGATATAAGTCAACCGATGTAGAGTAAACCATAGTATAGAATGATTTTCCCTAATGTCTGAATCTGTCTTATAGGCAAAATGTCATGATGTCATTCATGAAAGGCATAGATAAAGGATGAAAGGCATTCTAGAACCTGAGGTCAGATCAAAGGACGTTCCAGCCTATCTATGGTTCCAGCTAAGCTCCGCCCACCAACATGGAATGCAGCTAAGCAACCGTTGCTAGGCACCAGTGCACTCTCTGATTGCTCTTTTGTCGTTTTCAACTGGAAGCATTCCAGTTCCAGTCTGTTTAAGTTCTCAAATAATGTTTTTGTCTTTTTATGTAAACCTATGAACCTGTCCAAAAGATATGGTGCATGAGCCTTTACTGTCATGTCTTCTTATGTCTGAAATCAAAGAATCCTTGTTTCCAAATAAAACACCACGAACAAGTTAGTTATGTGTCGTTTCTGTTTTAGCTCTATCTAGTCTACATAGTCGCCTAGACTAGCCTACAGTGTTGTAGTTTCATTAGCCAACATTTTTATCTTGCTCCCCACTCCTTTTAAGGACAGTTTCCCTCTGGCTTCTGGGGTGAAACACATCCCTGTGGGTTCTGGGCTGATACACGTCTCTGTGGATTCAGGGCTGGCGGTGAGATTGTGTGCAGTAAGGCTGTGGAACGTTATAAAGTGAAAAATACAACTTCCAACTCCAAAATGGTCTTATTTAACTTAGCGTAGATTTACTTGTTAGGTAGCAAACACAACCCCACTGCAGCCATAACGTTAACTTACATAGTTGGTCAGGAAATAGCTCCAGTGGGTAAGCTAACTAACATTAACTGTTCTTCAAACTAATTTACAAGGTTTTCCATTTCTACACCTAAAAATAAAGTCGTTGTTGTTGTTGTTGTTGTGGTTGCTGCTGTAGTTTTGACAATGCTAACGTTAGCTATCATTCCACTGTTCCAGTATTTAGGCTATGCTTTAAGTCAAAACTGTTGAGCTAGGCTATACCTGTAAGTAATATATGGGTTAACGTTACACATCACAGACCTTTTGGACAATATTAATAATCAAATATATTGTATAATACTATAACAGCTTTGATTTTTGTATTTGTTTAAATCTATCAGTAGGGTGCACATACAGTAGGGAGACTTGGTGAACACGGACACTGCAAAGATTTTAATAGAATGTTATATTTTGAAACTGTTGTATAAAACTCTCAAATGTAAACAGAATTATTGTTTGAATGTTATTGTCAAAGTCACTTTCTCACAACAAAATCATAATATTGGAGAAAGGGATCTCTAGATGGTAAATTGGTTAGGTTAAAATGAATTTAGTAATGCAACTGAGTATTGTAATCATATCTTATCTTAACAGCCCTAACCCTATTCTATCTACTAACTATTTTTGGTCATGAGCATAACTTTGATGCCAGAACAGTTGGCTTTCACATGAAAAAAACACTGTTGCAAAAGATCACGTTGTTTTTTTTGTTATTTTCTTCACAAACATTTGACCTGGGTGAAACTCAATCGGCAGAACTTCTGCATGAGTTGAATATTTACAGCAAATGATAAGAGAGATAAGCAGATTTTAATTTTTTAAATTGTGTTGTTTATTGTTAATAACAAAACCAAGCTGTAGGGAGATATTAAAAATGCCCAATTGCTGCATGGTTTAAAGGAAAGTGGGAAGAAACCGGAGCACCCGGAGTAAAACCCACGCAGGCCAATCACTGGTCTCCGTTCTACAGAGGCCAATCACTGGTCTCCGTCCTACCGAGGCCATTCACTGGTCTCCATCCTACAGAGGCCAATCACTGGTCTCCATCCTACAGAGGCCAATCACTGGTCTCCGTCCTACAGAGGCCAATCACTGGTCCTCTGTCCTACAAAGGCAATCCTCACAACAGAGGCCAATCACTGGTCCTCTGTCCTACCGAGGCCATTCACTGGTCCTCTGTCCTACAAAGGCAATCCTCACAACAGAGGCCAATCACTGCCATAGTCCAAACAATAAAGAGTCTCTGGCCAAACTTTGGAATGGAGGAGAAGACTCTTTTGATGGCACTTTGCTTCTTTGGTTTCATCAGGTGTTCTTTGAAGAAGGAGACAATACATTTGTCAACTGCTGGTTCATCTAGATTCATTGAAACCAGCACGTCCTGTGCACAGCCCCACTTCTTGCACATGTCCTTTAAAATGGCCTTGCTCAGGTGTTTATAAGTGTCATTGGTGATTTGAAAATCTTCTCCCTCGACTTCAGCCCATATCTTTTCGAACAGGCGCTCAATGATGGTTTTTGAATGTCCAATTGTTGTGTTGACCTTCGCTTTGTTAAAGGTCCGCAAAACCAACTTCTGCACAAGTAGCCTGACGGAACATTTATTTTTCTCTGCCTGTGCTGTTGAATTCTGCACAGGTCTGGCAGCCGCCTCCTCAGATACTGCGACTGTAGGTGTAGGTTTGGGCATAGGTATAGACTTGGGCATAGGCGAATTCGTAGGTGTAGGTTTGGGCGTATATGTAGGTGTAGGTATGGCCGTATATGTAAGTGTAGGTTTGGGCGTATGCGTAGGTGTAGGTTTGGGCGTATGCGTAGGTGTAGATTTGGGCATATGCGTAAGTGTAGATTTGGGTGTGGGTGTAGGTGTGGGTGAGGATTCGGAGTAGCGTCGGTGATAGTGACTCAGTATTCTTGAAAGCCTTTTTCATCTTGTCACTGTGGATGCCAGCCTGTGTGCACAGCCACCACTTTATCAGTCCAAGGTAACGCCACACTTTACAATGTATTTCACCATACACTGTATCACGGGATGGGGAATTAGACAGTGTCCTTTCATTTGATCCTGGGACAGTCTCTGGAATCCTCCCCTCAGAGACGTAACTGTAGAGGAGACCAGTAAGCTCTTCTTTGAACACCTGGTCTTTACCGTTGGAAATATCCCGCAATTTGCTATAAATAACCTCACTTCCAACTTGTTGTTGTACACCATCTTTTGCAAAAAGAGAGTCAACATCAGTCACAAAGGACTGCATTGACGTCTCACTTTTAACTTTGGAGTCAGGGTGGAATTGGTTGTCTAGTTGAGTCGCCATGCGATGTATTGACAGTTTGGCAAACTGCGTGGCAAAAAAGATTTTTATCTTGCTCCCCACTCCTTTTAATGACAGTTTCTCTCTTGATTCCGGGGTGATACATGTCCCTCTGGCTTCTGGGGTGAAACACATCCCTGTGGGTTCTGGGCTTGTACTTGTCTCTGTCGGTTCTGGGTAGGGTTCTGGGCTGGTCCTTGTCTCTTTGGGTTCTGGACTAATATTTGCAGCATCTTGTTCTTCCAGACTGTTAACCTCCTGAACAATTAACCGCGTAATGTCATCTGCAATAATTTTAATCTCCCGTGAGGTGTCAGATTGCAGCTGATCATACTCGGAGTCTGTCATTTCTTGCAGTAGAGGTTCTGTGAGTCCACAGACCTCACTTGTAATTATGTCCTTCACAGCTGTGGTTGTTGCACTCACAAAGTGCTCTGATGCTCTGGAGACCTTGTCCGGGGTTTTTGATTCCACAGATCTGGCTGCTGACTGGCAGCAATCAGTATCTGCCTCCTCTTGATCTTCCATTTCTTGTTGTCCATCAGCAGCCTTCTGTATGGAGATGTCCTGTCTTGTTCGTGGTTTACGTGGTCGACGTGAGCACAAAACGTCTTTCATTTTGCTCATAAAAGCTTTCAACATATTAAAGGCATGTCCTACCATTGCATTAAGTCTGTGAGGGGGAGTCACACGCTCACTAAATACAGGTTCCAAAGTGTCCGCACTATTGCTGATAGCAGAGTAAATGCATTGTGCAACCTCTGTAACAAACATGTTGTTTAATATATTTGAGCTGTCACAGTGGACAGGGTCCTTTACTTGTAGAACCTCAGCAAAAGTCAGAGGAAGTGTGTCGCCCAGACTGGACCGAACACGTTCCTCAGAGATTATTTGGCTGTATTTATTCTGCAGAGTTGCCAAAATGGATTTAGACACTAGTGATATTAGGTCCAAAATCATCTCTGCCATCAATGTTGATGTGGCATCATCAGGTGCACCTTCCTTCATTAATCTCTGCTGTTCCAATGTCATCCTTTTGAAAAAGGACTCAACCACTGGACGAACATCTTCCACTCTGATCGTCGCTATCTCCTCTGTCTGGGAACTTTCCATTTTAGTCATGGTGATTGTATTAGATAGACTATGTTTTCTGAATGTCTTGTCTTGTTTTACAGGTACTGGTTTGTCAGAAGCTTTTTGAGCAGATATAAGTCAACCGATGTAGAGTAAACCATAGTATAGAATGATTTTCCCTAATGTCTGAATCTGTCTTATAGGCAAAATGTCATGATGTCATTCATGAAAGGCATAGATAAAGGATGAAAGGCATTCTAGAACCTGAGGTCAGATCAAAGGACGTTCCAGCCTATCTATGGTTCCAGCTAAGCTCCGCCCACCAACATGGAATGCAGCTAAGCAACCGTTGCTAGGCACCAGTGCACTCTCTGATTGCTCTTTTGTCGTTTTCAACTGGAAGCATTCCAGTTCCAGTCTGTTTAAGTTCTCAAATAATGTTTTTGTCTTTTTATGTAAACCTATGAACCTGTCCAAAAGATATGGTGCATGAGCCTTTACTGTCATGTCTTCTTATGTCTGAAATCAAAGAATCCTTGTTTCCAAATAAAACACCACGAACAAGTTAGTTATGTGTCGTTTCTGTTTTAGCTCTATCTAGTCTACATAGTCGCCTAGACTAGCCTACAGTGTTGTAGTTTCATTAGCCAACATTTTTATCTTGCTCCCCACTCCTTTTAAGGACAGTTTCCCTCTGGCTTCTGGGGTGAAACACATCCCTGTGGGTTCTGGGCTGATACACGTCTCTGTGGATTCAGGGCTGGCGGTGAGATTGTGTGCAGTAAGGCTGTGGAACGTTATAAAGTGAAAAATACAACTTCCAACTCCAAAATGGTCTTATTTAACTTAGCGTAGATTTACTTGTTAGGTAGCAAACACAACCCCACTGCAGCCATAACATATATAACTTGGGGTCGGGAAATAGCTCCAGTGGGTAAGCTAACTAACATTAACTGTTCTTCAAACTAATTTACAAGGTTTTCCATTTCTACACCTAAAAATAAAGTCGTTGTTGTTGTTGTTGTTGTGGTTGCTGCTGTAGTTTTGACAATGCTAACGTTAGCTATCATTCCACTGTTCCAGTATTTAGGCTATGCTTTAAGTCAAAACTGTTGAGCTAGGCTATACCTGTAAGTAATATATGGGTTAACGTTACACATCACAGACCTTTTGGACAATATTAATAATCAAATATATTGTATAATACTATAACAGCTTTGATTTTTGTATTTGTTTAAATCTATCAGTAGGGTGCACATACAGTAGGGAGACTTGGTGAACACGGACACTGCAAAGATTTTAATAGAATGTTATATTTTGAAACTGTTGTATAAAACTCTCAAATGTAAACAGAATTATTGTTTGAATGTTATTGTCAAAGTCACTTTCTCACAACAAAATCATAATATTGGAGAAAGGGATCTCTAGATGGTAAATTGGTTAGGTTAAAATGAATTTAGTAATGCAACTGAGTATTGTAATCATATCTTATCTTAACAGCCCTAACCCTATTCTATCTACTAACTATTTTTGGTCATGAGCATAACTTTGATGCCAGAACAGTTGGCTTTCACATGAAAAAAACACTGTTGCAAAAGATCACGTTGTTTTTTTGTTATTTTCTTCACAAACATTTGACCTGGGTGAAACTCAATCGGCAGAACTTCTGCATGAGTTGAATATTTACAGCAAATGATAAGAGAGATAAGCAGATTTTAATTTTTTAAATTGTGTTGTTTATTGTTAATAACAAAACCAAGCTGTGGTGGAGATATTTTAAAATGCCCAATTGCTGCATGGTTTAAAGGAAAAGTGGGAAGAAACCGGAGCACCCGAATAAACGCAGGCCAATCACTGGTCTCCGTTCTACAGAGGCCAATCACTGGTCTCCGTCCTAGGGCCAGGCCATTCACTGGTCTCCATCCTACAGAGGCCAATCACTGGTCTCCATCCTACAGAGGCCAATCACTGGTCTCAGACCTACAGAGGCCAATCACTGGTCCTCTGTCCTACAAAGGCAATCCTAACAACAGAGGCCAATCACTGGTCCTCTGTCCTACGGAGGCCATTCACTGGTCCTCTGTCCTACAAAGGCAATCCTCACAACAGAGGCCAATCACTGCCATAGTCCAAACAATAAAGAGTCTCTGGCCAAACTTTGGAATGGAGGAGAAGACTCTTTTGATGGCACTTTGCTTCTTTGGTTTCATCAGGTGTTCTTTGAAGAAGGAGACAATACATTTGTCAACTGCTGGTTCATCTAGATTCATTGAAACCAGCACGTCCTGTGCACAGCCCCACTTCTTGCACATGTCCTTTAAAATGGCCTTGCTCAGGTGTTTATAAGTGTCATTGGTGATTTGAAAATCTTCTCCCTCGACTTCAGCCCATATCTTTTCGAACAGGCGCTCAATGATGGTTTTTGAATGTCCAATTGTTGTGTTGACCTTCGCTTTGTTAAAGGTCCATAACAACCAACTTCTGCACAAGTAGCCTGACGGAACATTTATTTTTCTCTGCCTGTGCTGTTGAATTCTGCACAGGTCTGGCAGCCGCCTCCTCAGATACTGCGACTGTAGGTGTAGGTTTGGGCGTAGGTATAGACTTGGGCATAGGCGAATTCGTAGGTGTAGGTTTGGGCGTATATGTAGGTGTAGGTATGGCCGTATATGTAAGTGTAGGTTTGGGCGTATGCGTAGGTGTAGGTTTGGGCGTATGCGTAGGTGTAGATTTGGGCATATGCGTAAGTGTAGATTTGGGTGTAGGTGTAGGTGTGGGTGAGGATGTCGGAGTAGCGGTCGGTGATAGTGACTCAGTATTCTTGAAAGCCTTTTTCATCTTGTCACTGTGGATGCCAGCCTGTGTGCACAGCCACCACTTTATCAGTCCAAGGTAACGCCACACTTTACAATGTATTTCACCATACACTGTATCACGGGATGGGGAATTAGACAGTGTCCTTTCATTTGATCCTGGGACAGTCTCTGGAATCCTCCCCTCAGAGACGTAACTGTAGAGGAGACCAGTAAGCTCTTCTTTGAACACCTGGTCTTTACCGTTGGAAATATCCCGCAATTTGCTATAAATAACCTCACTTCCAACTTGTTGTTGTACACCATCTTTTGCAAAAAGAGAGTCAACATCAGTCACAAAGGACTGCATTGACGTCTCACTTTTAACTTTGGAGTCAGGGTGGAATTGGTTGTCTAGTTGAGTCGCCATGCGATGTATTGACAGTTTGGCAAACTGCGTGGCAAAAAAGATTTTTATCTTGCTCCCCACTCCTTTTAATGACAGTTTCTCTCTTGATTCCGGGGTGATACATGTCCCTCTGGCTTCTGGGGTGAAACACATCCCTGTGGGTTCTGGGCTTGTACTTGTCTCTGTCGGTTCTGGGTAGGGTTCTGGGCTGGTCCTTGTCTCTTTGGGTTCTGGACTAATATTTGCAGCATCTTGTTCTTCCAGACTGTTAACCTCCTGAACAATTAACCGCGTAATGTCATCTGCAATAATTTTAATCTCCCGTGAGGTGTCAGATTGCAGCTGATCATACTCGGAGTCTGTCATTTCTTGCAGTAGAGGTTCTGTGAGTCCACAGACCTCACTTGTAATTATGTCCTTCACAGCTGTGGTTGTTGCACTCACAAAGTGCTCTGATGCTCTGGAGACCTTGTCCGGGGTTTTGATTCCACAGATCTGGCTGCTGACTGGCAGCAATCAGTATCTGCCTCCTCTTGATCTTCCATTTCTTGTTGTCCATCAGCAGCCTTCTGTATGGAGATGTCCTGTCTTGTTCGTGGTTTTACGTGGTCGCGTGAGCACAAAACGTCTTTCATTTTGCTCATAAAAGCTTTCAACATATTAAAGGCATGTCCTACCATTGCATTAAGTCTGTGAGGGGGAGTCGCACACTCACAAAATACAGGTTCCAAAGTGTCCCGCACTATTGCTGATAGCAGAGTAAATGCATTGTGCAACCTCTGTAACAAACATGTTGTTTAATATATTTGAGCTGTCACAGTGGACAGGGTCCTTTACTTGTAGAACCTCAGCAAAGTCAGAGGAAGTGTGCTTCGCCCAGACTGGACCGAACACGTTCTCAGAGATTATTTGGCTGTATTTATTCTGCAGAGTTGCCAAAATGGATTTAGACACTAGTGATATTAGGTCCAAAATCATCTCTGCCATCAATGTTGATGTGGCATCATCAGGTGCACCTTCCTTCATTAATCTCTGCTGTTCCAATGTCATCCTTTTTGAAAAAGGACTCAACCACTGGACGAACATCTTCCACTCTGATGCGGTCGCTATCTCCTCTGTCTGGGAACTTTCCATTTTAGTCATGGTGATTGTATTAGATAGACTATGTTTTCTGAATGTCTTGTCTTGTTTTACAGGTACTGGTTTGTCAGAAGCTTTTTGAGCAGATATAAGTCAACCGATGTAGAGTAAACCATAGTATAGAATGATTTTCCCTAATGTCTGAATCTGTCTTATAGGCAAAATGTCATGATGTCATTCATGAAAGGCATAGATAAAGGATGAAAGGCATTCTAGAACCTGAGGTCAGATCAAAGGACGTTCCAGCCTATCTATGGTTCCAGCTAAGCTCCGCCCACCAACATGGAATGCAGCTAAGCAACCGTTGCTAGGCACCAGTGCACTCTCTGATTGCTCTTTTGTCGTTTTCAACTGGAAGCATTCCAGTTCCAGTGTGTTTAAGTTCTCAAATAATGTTTTTGTCGTTTTATGTAAACCTATGAACCTGTCCAAAAGAAATGGTGCATGAGCCTTTACTGTCATGTCTTCTTATGTCTGAAATCAAAGAATCCTTGTTTCAAAATAAAACACCACGAACAAGTTAGTTATGTGTCGTTTCTGTTTTAGCTCTATCTAGTCTACATAGTCGCCTAGACTAGCCTACAGTGTTGTAGTTTCATTAGCCAACATTTTTATCTTGCTCCCCACTCCTTTTAAGGACAGTTTCCCTCTGGCTTCTGGGGTGAAACACATCCCTGTGGGTTCTGGGCTGATACACGTCTCTGTGGATTCAGGGCTGGCGGTGAGATTGTGTGCAGTAAGGCTGTGGAACGTTATAAAGTGAAAAATACAACTTCCAACTCCAAAATGGTCTTATTTAACGTAGCGTAGATTTACTTGTTAGGTAGCAAACACAACCCCACTGCAGCCATAACATTAATTTACATAGTTGGTCAGGAAATAGCGCCAGTCGGTAAGCGGAACTAACATTAACTGTTCTTCAAACTAATTTACAAGGTTTTCCATTTCTACACCTAAAAATAAAGTCGTTGTTGTTGTTGTTGTTGTGGTTGCTGCTGTAGTTTTGACAATGCTAACGTTAGCTATCTTTCCACTGTTCCAGTATTTAGGGGCTATGCGTTAAGTCAAAACTGTTGAGCTAGGCTATACCTGTAAGTAATATATGGGTTAACGTTACACATCACAGACCTTTTGGACAATATTAATAATCAAATATATTGTATAATACTATAACAGCTTTGATTTTTGTATTTGTTTAAATCTATCAGTAGGGTGCACATACAGTAGGGAGACTTGGTGAACACGGACACTGCAAAGATTTTAATAGAATGTTATATTTTGAAACTGTTGTATAAAACTCTCAAATGTAAACAGAATTATTGTTTGAATGTTATTGTCAAAGTCACTTTCTCACAACAAAATCATAATATTGGAGAAAGGGATCTCTAGATGGTAAATTGGTTAGGTTAAAATGAATTTAGTAATGCAACTGAGTATTGTAATCATATCTTATCTTAACAGCCCTAACCCTATTCTATCTACTAACTATTTTTGGTCATGAGCATAACTTTGATGCCAGAACAGTTGGCTTTCACATGAAAAAAACACTGTTGCAAAAGACCACGTTGTTTTTTTTTGTTATTTTCTTCACAAACATTTGACCTGGGTGAAACTCAATCGGCAGAACTTCTGCATGAGTTGAATATTTACAGCAAATGATAAGAGAGATAAGCAGATTTAAATTTTTTAAATTGTGTTGTTTATTGTTAATAACAAAACCAAGCTGTAGGGAGATATTAAAAATGCCCAATTGCTGCATGGTTTAAAGGAAAGTGGGAAGAAACCGGAGCACCCGGAGTAAAACCCACGCAGGCCAATCACTGGTCTCCGTTCTACAGAGGCCAATCACTGGTCTCGTCCCTCCTACAGAGGCCATTCACTGGTCTCCATCCTACAGAGGCCAATCACTGGTCTCCATCCTACAGAGGCCAATCACTGGTCTCCGCACCCTACAGAGGCCACATCCCCACTCCTACAAGCATCACTGGTCCTCTGTCCTACAAAGGCAATCCTCACAACAGAGGCCAATCACTGGTCCTCTGTCCTACCGAGGCCATTCACTGGTCCTCTGTCCTACAAAGGCAATCCTCACAACAGAGGCCAATCACTGCCATAGTCCAAACAATAAAGAGTCTCTGGCCAAACTTTGGAATGGAGGAGAAGACTCTTTTGATGGCACTTTGCTTCTTTGGTTTCATCAGGTGTTCTTTGAAGAAGGAGACAATACATTTGTCAACTGCTGGTTCATCTAGATTCATTGAAACCAGCACGTCCTGTGCACAGCCCCACTTCTTGCACATGTCCTTTAAAATGGCCTTGCTCAGGTGTTTATAAGTGTCATTGGTGATTTGAAAATCTTCTCCCTCGACTTCAGCCCATATCTTTCGAACAGGCGCTCAATGATGGTTTTGAATGTCCAATTGTTGTGTTGACCTTCGCTTTGTTAAAGGTCCGCAAACCAACTTCTGCACAAGTAGCCCACGGAACATTTATTTTTCTCTGCCTGTGCTGTTGAATTCTGCACAGGTCTGGCAGCGCCTCCTCGTCATACTGCGCACTGTAGGTGTAGGTTTGGGCGTAGGTATAGACTTGGCGCATAGGCGAACTTCGTAGGTGTAGGTTTTGGGCGTATGTGTAGGTGTTGTTGGCCGCGTATATGTAAGTGTAGGTTTTGGCGTATAGCGTAGGTGTAGGTTTGAGGTTGTATGCGTAGGTGTAGATTTGGGCATATGCGGTAAGTGTAGGGTGTAGGTGTAGGTGTGGGTGAGGATGTCGGAGTAGCGGTCGGTGATAGTGACTCAGTATTCTTGAAAGCCTTTTTCATCTTGTCACTGTGGATGCCAGCCTGTGTGCACAGCCACCACTTTATCAGTCCAAGGTAACGCCACACTTTACAATGTATTTCACCATACACTGTATCACGGGATGGGGGAATTAGACAGTGTCCTTTCATTTGATCCTGGGACAGTCTCTGGAATCCTCCCCTCAGAGACGTAACTGTAGAGGAGACCAGTAAGCTCTTCTTTGAACACCTGGTCTTTACCGTTGGAAATATCCCGCAATTTGCTATAAATAACCTCACTTCCAACTTGTTGTTGTACACCATCTTTTGCAAAAGAGAGTCAACATCGCACAAAGGACTGCATTGACGTCTCACTTTTAACTTTGGAGTCAGGGTGGAATTGGTTGTCTAGTTGAGCGCCATGCGATGTATTGACAGTTTGGCAAACCGCGTGGCAAAAAAGATTTTTATCTTGCTCCCCACTCCTTTTAATGACAGTTTCTCTCTTGATTCCGGGGTGATACATGTCCCTCTGGCTTCTGGGGTGAAACACATCCCTGTGGGTTCTGGGCTTGTACTTGTCTCTGTCGGTTCTGGGTAGGGTTCTGGGCTGGTCCTTGTCTCTTTGGGTTCTGGACTAATATTTGCAGCATCTTGTTCTTCCAGACTGTTAACCTCCTGAACAATTAAACCGCGTAATGTCATCTGCAATAATTTTAATCTCCCGTGAGGTGTCAGATTGCAGCTGATCATACTCGAGTCTGTCATTTCTTGCAGTAGAGGTTCTGTGAGTCCACAGACCTCACTTGTAATTATGTCCTTCACAGCTGTGGTTGTTGCACTCACAAAGTGCTCTGATGCTCTGGAGACCTTGTCCGGGTTTTGATTCCACAGATCTGGCTGCTGACTGGCAGCAATCAGTATCTGCCTCCTCTTGATCTTCCATTTCTTGTTGTCCATCAGCAGCCTTCTGTATGGAGATGTCCTGTCTTGTTCTGGTTTACGTGGTCGAGCGTGTGCACAAAACGTCTTTTCATTTTGCTCATAAAAGCTTTCAACATATTAAAGGCATGTCCTACCATTGCATTAAGTCTGTGAGGGGAGTCACACACTCACTAAATACAGGTTCCAAAGTGTCCGCACTATTGCTGATAGCAGAGTAAATGCATTGTGCAACCTCTGTAACAAACATGTTGTTTAATATATTTGAGCTGTCACAGTGGACAGGGTCCTTTATAAACTTTGCATAAAACCCGCAAAGCTCAGAGGGAAGTGTCTCCAGCCTGGACCGAACACGTTCCTCAGAGATTATTTGGCTGTATTTATTCTGCAGAGTTGCCAAAATGGATTTAGACACTAGTGATATTAGGTCCAAAATCATCTCTGCCATCAATGTTGATGTGGCATCATCAGGTGCACCTTCCTTCATTAATCTCTGCTGTTCCAATGTCATCCTTTTGAAAAAGGACTCAACCACTGGACGAACATCTTCCACTCTGATCGTCGCTATCTCCTCTGTCTGGGAACTTTCCATTTTAGTCATGGTGATTGTATTAGATAGACTATGTTTTCTGAATGTCTTGTCTTGTTTTACAGGTACTGGTTTGTCAGAAGCTTTTTGAGCAGATATAAGTCAACCGATGTAGAGTAAACCATAGTATAGAATGATTTTCCCTAATGTCTGAATCTGTCTTATAGGCAAAATGTCATGATGTCATTCATGAAAGGCATAGATAAAGGATGAAAGGCATTCTAGAACCTGAGGTCAGATCAAAGGACGTTCCAGCCTATCTATGGTTCCAGCTAAGCTCCGCCCACCAACATGGAATGCAGCTAAGCAACCGTTGCTAGGCACCAGTGCACTCTCTGATTGCTCTTTTGTCGTTTTCAACTGGAAGCATTCCAGTTCCAGTGTGTTTAAGTTCTCAAATAATGTTTTTGTCTTTTTATGTAAACCTATGAACCTGTCCAAAAGAAATGGTGCATGAGCCTTTACTGTCATGTCTTCTTATGTCTGAAATCAAAGAATCCTTGTTTCAAAATAAAACACCACCGAACAAGTTAGTTATGTGGTTTCTTGTTTTAGCTCTATCTAGTCTACATAGTCGCCTAGACTAGCCTACAGTGTTGTAGTTTCATTAGCCAACATTTTTATCTTGCTCCCCACTCCTTTTAAGGACAGTTTCCCTCTGGCTTCTGGGGTGAAACACATCCCTGTGGGTTCTGGGCTGATACACGTCTCTGTGGATTCAGGGCTGGCGGTGAGATTGTGTGCAGTAAGGCTGTGGAACGTTATAAAGTGAAAAATACAACTTCCAACTCCAAAATGGTCTTATTTAACTTAGCGTAGATTTACTTGTTAGGTAGCAAACACAACCCCACTGCAGCCATAACATTAATTTACATAGTTGGTCAGGAAATAGCTCCAGTGGGTAAGCTAACTAACATTAACTGTTCTTCAAACTAATTTACAAGGTTTTCCATTTCTACACCTAAAAATAAAGTCGTTGTTGTTGTTGTTGTTGTGGTTGCTGCTGTAGTTTTGACAATGCTAACGTTAGCTATCTTTCCACTGTTCCAGTATTTAGGCTATGCTTTAAGTCAAAACTGTTGAGCTAGGCTATACCTGTAAGTAATATATGGGTTAACGTTACACATCACAGACCTTTTGGACAATATTAATAATCAAATATATTGTATAATACTATAACAGCTTTGATTTTTGTATTTGTTTAAATCTATCAGTAGGGTGCACATACAGTAGGGAGACTTGGTGAACACGGACACTGCAAAGATTTTAATAGAATGTTATATTTTGAAACTGTTGTATAAAACTCTCAAATGTAAACAGAATTATTGTTTGAATGTTATTGTCAAAGTCACTTTCTACAACAAAAATCATAATATTGGAGAAAGGGATCTCTAGATGGTAAATTGGTTAGGTTAAAATGAATTTAGTAATGCAACTGAGTATTGTAATCATATCTTATCCTAAACCCTATCCCTTATTCTATCCGTACCAACTATTTGTATCTGTGAATAACTTTGATGCCAGTACAGTTGGCTTTCAGAAAAAAAAAAAACTGTTGCAAAAGACCACGCTTTTTTTTTTTTTTTTTTTGTTATTTTCTTCACAAACATTTGACCTGGGTGAAAACCAATCGCGCAGAACTTCTGCATGAGTTGAATATTTACAGCAAATGATAAGAGAGATAAGCAGATTTAAATTTTTTAAATTGTGTTGTTTATTGTTAATAACAAAACCAAGCTGTAGGGAGATATTAAAAATGCCCAATTGCTGCATGGTTTAAAGGAAAGTGGGAAGAAACCGGAGCACCCGGAGTAAAACCCACGCAGGCCAATCACTGGTCTCCGTTCTACAGAGGCCAATCACTGGTCTCCGTCCTACAGAGGCCATTCACTGGTCTCCATCCTACAGAGGCCAATCACTGGTCTCCATCCTACAGAGGCCAATCACTGGTCTCCGTCCTACAGAGGCCAATCACTGGTCCTCTGTCCTACAAAGGCAATCCTCACAACAGAGGCCAATCACTGGTCCTCTGTCCTACCGAGGCCATTCACTGGTCCTCTGTCCTACAAAGGCAATCCTCACAACAGAGGCCAATCACTGCCATAGTCCAAACAATAAAGAGTCTCTGGCCAAACTTTGGAATGGAGGAGAAGACTCTTTTGATGGCACTTTGCTTCTTTGGTTTCATCAGGTGTTCTTTGAAGAAGGAGACAATACATTTGTCAACTGCTGGTTCATCTAGATTCATTGAAACCAGCACGTCCTGTGCACAGCCCCACTTCTTGCACATGTCCTTTAAAATGGCCTTGCTCAGGTGTTTATAAGTGTCATTGGTGATTTGAAAATCTTCTCCCTCGACTTCAGCCCATATCTTTTCGAACAGGCGCTCAATGATGGTTTTTGAATGTCCAATTGTTGTGTTGACCTTCGCTTTGTTAAAGGTCCGCAAAACCAACTTCTGCACAAGTAGCCTGACGGAACATTTATTTTTCTCTGCCTGTGCCGTTGAATTCTGCACAGGTCTGGCAGCCGCCTCCTGAGATACTGCGACTGTAGGGGTAGGTTTGGGCGTAGGTATAGACTTGGGCATAGGCGAATTCGTAGGTGTAGGTTTGGGCGTATATGTAGGTGTAGGTATGGCCGTATATGTAAGTGTAGGTTTGGGCGTATGCGTAGGTGTAGGTTTGGGCGTATGCGTAGGTGTAGATTTGGGCATATGCGTAAGTGTAGATTTGGGTGTAGGTGTAGGTGTGGGTGAGGATGTCGGAGTAGCGGTCGGTGATAGTGACTCAGTATTCTTGAAAGCCTTTTTCATCTTGTCACTGTGGATGCCAGCCTGTGTGCACAGCCACCACTTTATCAGTCCAAGGTAACGCCACACTTTACAATGTATTTCACCATACACTGTATCACGGGATGGGGAATTAGACGGTGTCCTTTCATTTGATCCTGGGACAGTCTCTGGAATCCTCCCTTCAGAGACGTAACTGTAGAGGAGACCAGTAAGCTCTTCTTTGAACACCTGGTCTTTACCGTTGGAAATATCCCGCAATTTGCTATAAATAACCTCACTTCCAACTTGTTGGTGTAAAACAACCTTTAAAAAAAAAAAAAAAAACACAACAACGCACTAACCCCCCCCTTTTATTTTTGCAGACAGGTGAACATCAGTCTCAAGACTAGATTGACGCTCTCGCTTCTTGGTTGGTATGGGCGGGTGCGAATTGTTTTTATCTGTATGTACCATCCGTTTTTCCTTTCCACCCCCCCACATTTTTTTTTAATTCGGTGGTGATACATGTCCCTCTGGCTTCTGGGGTGAAACACATCCCTGTGGGTTCTGGGCTTGTACTTGTCTCTGTCGGTTCTGGGTAGGGTTCTGGGCTGGTCCTTGTCTCTTTGGGTTCTGGACTAATATTTGCAGCATCTTGTTCTTCCAGACTGTTAACCTCCTGAACAATTAACCGCGTAATGTCATCTGCAATAATTTTAATCTCCCGTGAGGTGTCAGATTGCAGCTGATCATACTCGGAGTCTGTCATTTCTTGCAGTAGAGGTTCTGTGAGTCCACAGACCTCACTTGTAATTATGTCCTTCACAGCTGTGGTTGTTGCACTCACAAAGTGCTCTGATGCTCTGGAGACCTTGTCCGGGGTTTTTGATTCCACAGATCTGGCTGCTGACTGGCAGCAATCAGTATCTGCCTCCTCTTGATCTTCCATTTCTTGTTGTCCATCAGCAGCCTTCTGTATGGAGATGTCCTGTCTTGTTCGTGGTTTACGTGGTCGACGTGTGCACAAAACGTCTTTCATTTTGCTCATAAAAGCTTTCAACATATTAAAGGCATGTCCTACCATTGCATTAAGTCTGTGAGGGGGAGTCACACGCTCACTAAATACAGGTTCCAAAGTGTCCGCACTATTGCTGATAGCAGAGTAAATGCATTGTGCAACCTCTGTAACAAACATGTTGTTTAATATATTTGAGCTGTCACAGTGGACAGGGTCCTTTACTTGTAGAACCTCAGCAAAAGTCAGAGGAAGTGTGTCGCCCAGACTGGACCGAACACGTTCCTCAGAGATTATTTGGCTGTATTTATTCTGCAGAGTTGCCAAAATGGATTTAGACACTAGTGATATTAGGTCCAAAATCATCTCTGCCATCAATGTTGATGTGGCATCATCAGGTGCACCTTCCTTCATTAATCTCTGCTGTTCCAATGTCATCCTTTTGAAAAAGGACTCAACCACTGGACGAACATCTTCCACTCTGATCGTCGCTATCTCCTCTGTCTGGGAACTTTCCATTTTAGTCATGGTGATTGTATTAGATAGACTATGTTTTCTGAATGTCTTGTCTTGTTTTACAGGTACTGGTTTGTCAGAAGCTTTTTGAGCAGATATAAGTCAACCGATGTAGAGTAAACCATAGTATAGAATGATTTTCCCTAATGTCTGAATCTGTCTTATAGGCAAAATGTCATGATGTCATTCATGAAAGGCATAGATAAAGGATGAAAGGCATTCTAGAACCTGAGGTCAGATCAAAGGACGTTCCAGCCTATCTATGGTTCCAGCTAAGCTCCGCCCACCAACATGGAATGCAGCTAAGCAACCGTTGCTAGGCACCAGTGCACTCTCTGATTGCTCTTTTGTCGTTTTCAACTGGAAGCATTCCAGTTCCAGTGTGTTTAAGTTCTCAAATAATGTTTTTGTCTTTTTATGTAAACCTATGAACCTGTCCAAAAGATATGGTGCATGAGCCTTTACTGTCATGTCTTCTTATGTCTGAAATCAAAGAATCCTTGTTTCAAAATAAAACACCACGAACAAGTTAGTTATGTGTCGTTTCTGTTTTAGCTCTATCTAGTCTACATAGTCGCCTAGACTAGCCTACAGTGTTGTAGTTTCATTAGCCAACATTTTTATCTTGCTCCCCACTCCTTTTAAGGACAGTTTCCCTCTGGCTTCTGGGGTGAAACACATCCCTGTGGGTTCTGGGCTGATACACGTCTCTGTGGATTCAGGGCTGGCGGTGAGATTGTGTGCAGTAAGGCTGTGGAACGTTATAAAGTGAAAAATACAACTTCCAACTCCAAAATGGTCTTATTTAACTTAGCGTAGATTTACTTGTTAGGTAGCAAACACAACCCCACTGCAGCCAACAAGCAAACTTACATAGTTGGTCAGGAAATAGCTCCAGTGGGTAAGCTAACTAACATTAACTGTTCTTCAAACTAATTTACAAGGTTTTTCATTTCTACACCTAAAAATAAAGTCGTTGTTGTTATTGTTGTTGTGGTTGCTGCTGTAGTTTTGACAATGCTAACGTTAGCTATCTTTCCACTGTTCCAGTATTTAGGCTATGCTTTAAGTCAAAACTGTTGAGCTAGGCTATACCTGTAAGTAATATATGGGTTAACGTTACACATCACAGACCTTTTGGACAATATTAATAATCAAATATATTGTATAATACTATAACAGCTTTGATTTTTGTATTTGTTTAAATCTATCAGTAGGGTGCACATACAGTAGGGAGACTTGGTGAACACGGACACTGCAAAGATTTTAATAGAATGTTATATTTTGAAACTGTTGTATAAAACTCTCAAATGTAAACAGAATTATTGTTTGAATGTTATTGTCAAAGTCACTTTCTCACAACAAAATCATAATATTGGAGAAAGGGATCTCTAGATGGTAAATTGGTTAGGTTAAAATGAATTTAGTAATGCAACTGAGTATTGTAATCATATCTTATCTTAACAGCCCTAACCCTATTCTATCTACTAACTATTTTTGGTCATGAGCATAACTTTGATGCCAGAACAGTTGGCTTTCACATGAAAAAAACACTGTTGCAAAAGACCACGTTGTTTTTTTTTGTTATTTTCTTCACAAACATTTGACCTGGGTGAAACTCAATCGGCAGAACTTCTGCATGAGTTGAATATTTACAGCAAATGATAAGAGAGATAAGCAGATTTAAATTTTTATAAATGTTTTGTTTATTGTTAATAACAAAACCAAGCTGTAGGGAGATATTAAAAATGCCCAATTGCTGCATGGTTTAAAGGAAAGTGGGAAGAAACCGGAGCACCCGGAGTAAAACCCACGCAGGCCAATCACTGGTCTCCGTTCTACAGAGGCCAATCACTGGTCTCCGTCCTACAGAGGCCATTCACTGGTCTCCATCCTACAGAGGCCAATCACTGGTCTCCATCCTACAGAGGCCAATCACTGGTCTCCGTCCTACAGAGGCCAATCACTGGTCCTCTGTCCTACAAAACATCCTCACAACAGAGGCCAATCACTGGTCCTCTGTCCTACCGAGGCCATTCACTGGTCCTCTGTCCTACAAAGGCAATCCTCACAACAGAGGCCAATCACTGCCATAGTCCAAACAATAAAGAGTCTCTGGCCAAACTTTGGAATGGAGGAGAAGACTCTTTTGATGGCACTTTGCTTCTTTGGTTTCATCAGGTGTTCTTTGAAGAAGGAGACAATACATTTGTCAACTGCTGGTTCATCTAGATTCATTGAAACCAGCACGTCCTGTGCACAGCCCCACTTCTTGCACATGTCCTTTAAAATGGCCTTGCTCAGGTGTTTATAAGTGTCATTGGTGATTTGAAAATCTTCTCCCTCGACTTCAGCCCATATCTTTTCGAACAGGCGCTCAATGATGGTTTTTGAATGTCCAATTGTTGTGTTGACCTTCGCTTTGTTAAAGGTCCGCAAAACCAACTTCTGCACAAGTAGCCTGACGGAACATTTATTTTTCTCTGCCTGTGCCGTTGAATTCTGCACAGGTCTGGCAGCCGCCTCCTCAGATACTGCGACTGTAGGTGTAGGTTTGGGCGTAGGTATAGACTTGGGCATAGGCGAATTCGTAGGTGTAGGTTTGGGCGTATATGTAGGTGTAGGTATGGCCGTATATGTAAGTGTAGGTTTGGGCGTATGCGTAGGTGTAGGTTTGGTATTGTCGTGAGGTGTAGATTTGGGCATATGCGTAAGTGTAGATTTGGGTGTAGGTGTAGGTGTGGGTGAGGATGTCGGAGTAGCGGTCGGTGATAGTGACTCAGTATTCTTGAAAGCCTTTTTCATCTTGTCACTGTGGATGCCAGCCTGTGTGCACAGCCACCACTTTATCAGTCCAAGGTAACGCCACACTTTACAATGTATTTCACCATACACTGTATCACGGGATGGGGAATTAGACAGTGTCCTTTCATTTGATCCTGGGACAGTCTCTGGAATCCTCCCCTCAGAGACGTAACTGTAGAGGAGACCAGTAAGCTCTTCTTTGAACACCTGGTCTTTACCGTTGGAAATATCCCGCAATTTGCTATAAATAACCTCACTTCCAACTTGTTGTTGTACACCATCTTTTGCAAAAAGAGAGTCAACATCAGTCACAAAGGACTGCATTGACGTCTCACTTTTAACTTTGGAGTCAGGGTGGAATTGGTTGTCTAGTTGAGTCGCCATGCGATGTATTGACAGTTTGGCAAACTGCGTGGCAAAAAAGATTTTTATCTTGCTCCCCACTCCTTTTAATGACAGTTTCTCTCTTGATTCCGGGGTGATACATGTCCCTCTGGCTTCTGGGGTGAAACACATCCCTGTGGGTTCTGGGCTTTTTACTGTTCTGTCGGTTCTGGGTAGGGTTCTGGGCTGGTCCTTGTCTCTTTGGGTTCTGGACTAATATTTGCAGCATCTTGTTCTTCCAGACTGTTAACCTCCTGAACAATTAACCGCGTAATGTCATCTGCAATAATTTTAATCTCCCGTGAGGTGTCAGATTGCAGCTGATCATACTCGGAGTCTGTCATTTCTTGCAGTAGAGGTTCTGTGAGTCCACAGACCTCACTTGTAATTATGTCCTTCACAGCTGTGGTTGTTGCACTCACAAAGTGCTCTGATGCTCTGGAGACCTTGTCCGGGGTTTTTGATTCCACAGATCTGGCTGCTGACTGGCAGCAATCAGTATCTGCCTCCTCTTGATCTTCCATTTCTTGTTGTCCATCAGCAGCCTTCTGTATGGAGATGTCCTGTCTTGTTCGTGGTTTTACGTGGTCGGACGTGAGCACAAAACGTCTTTCATTTTGCTCATAAAAGCTTTCAACATATTAAAGGCATGTCCTACCATTGCATTAAGTCTGTGAGGGGGAGCTCAGCCCACTAAATACAGGTTCCAAAGTGTCCGCACTATTGCTGATAGCAGAGTAAATGCATTGTGCAACCTCTGTAACAAACATGTTGTTTAATATATTTGAGTTGTCACAGTGGACAGGGTCCTTTACTTGTAGAACCTCAGCAAAAGTCAGAGGAAGTGTGTCGCCCAGACTGGACCGAACACGTTCCTCAGAGATTATTTGGCTGTATTTATTCTGCAGAGTTGCCAAAATGGATTTAGACACTAGTGATATTAGGTCCAAAATCATCTCTGCCATCAATGTTGATGTGGCATCATCAGGTGCACCTTCCTTCATTAATCTCTGCTGTTCCAATGTCATCCTTTTGAAAAAGGACTCAACCACTGGACGAACATCTTCCACTCTGATCGTCGCTATCTCCTCTGTCTGGGAACTTTCCATTTTAGTCATGGTGATTGTATTAGATAGACTATGTTTTCTGAATGTCTTGTCTTGTTTTACAGGTACTGGTTTGTCAGAAGCTTTTTGAGCAGATATAAGTCAACCGATGTAGAGTAAACCATAGTATAGAATGATTTTCCCTAATGTCTGAATCTGTCTTATAGGCAAAATGTCATGATGTCATTCATGAAAGGCATAGATAAAGGATGAAAGGCATTCTAGAACCTGAGGTCAGATCAAAGGACGTTCCAGCCTATCTATGGTTCCAGCTAAGCTCCGCCCACCAACATTGAATGCAGCTTAGCAACCGTTGCTAGGCACCAGTGCACTCTCTGATTGCTCTTTTGTCGTTTTCAGCTGGAAGCATTCCAGTTCCAGTCTGTTTAAGTTCTCAAATAATGTTTTTGTCTTTTTATGTAAACCTATGAACCTGTCCAAAAGAAATGTTGCATGAGCCTTTACTGTCATGTCTTCTTATGTCTGAAATCAAAGAATCCTTGTTTCAAAATAAAACACCACGAACAAGTTAGTTATGTGTCGTTTCTGTTTTAGCTCTATCTAGTCTACATAGTCGCCTAGACTAGCCTACAGTGTTGTAGTTTCATTAGCCAACATTTTTATCTTGCTCCCCACTCCTTTTAAGGACAGTTTCCCTCTGGCTTCTGGGGTGAAACACATCCCTGTGGGTTCTGGGCTGATACACGTCTCTGTGGATTCAGGGCTGGCGGTGAGATTGTGTGCAGTAAGGCTGTGGAACGTTATAAAGTGAAAAATACAACTTCCAACTCCAAAATGGTCTTATTTAACATAGCGTAGATTTACTTGTTAGGTAGCAAACACAACCCCACTGCAGCCATAACGTTAACTTACATAGTTGGTCAGGAAATAGCTCCAGTGGGTAAGCTAACTAACATTAACTGTTCTTCAAACTAATTTACAAGGTTTTCCATTTCTACACCTAAAAATAAAGTCGTTGTTGTTGTTGTTGTTGTGGTTGCTGCTGTAGTTTTGACAATGCTAACGTTAGCTATCTTTCCACTGTTCCAGTATTTAGGCTATGCTTTAAGTAAAAACTGTTGAGCTAGGCTATACCTGTAAGTAATATATGGGTTAACGTTACACATCACAGACCTTTTGGACAATATTAATAATCATAAAGAGAGCATTTATGCACATGTCATTTAATCTCTTGTGTGCTTCTTTACCCTTATGTTGTGTAGGGTCAGCTGTTATATTTACCAGTGGTGGAAGATGTAACAATACAACAGTGTCGAAATACTCTGTTTCAAGTAAAAGTCATACATTAAAAATGTGTCTTAACTTACTAACTTGCTTACTTTTCAAGTAAAAAGTATTAGCATCAAAATCTACTTAAAGTAACAAAACTAAAGGGCTCACTATGTAGACTGGCTCATTTTAGAATAATGTATATTATTTAATTATATTATGGATGCATTTGTACATCATTTAAATGTTGCATATGCAAGGTGGGGCTACTTTTGATTACTTTAGCTTGTGAATTTCCTCCCAAAGGAATTAATAAAGTCTAATAATAATACATCATCATTTATTTGTTGATTATATTTTGTATTAATAATCTGAATCTGCAAAGTAACTAAAGTTATTAAATTTGGAGTTAAAAAGTACAATATTTGCCACTGAAGTGTAGTGGAGTAGAAGTATAAATTGTGCTTAAGTACAGTACTTGAGTAAATGTACTTAGTTACATTCCACCACTGCATTTACCTTTCTTCAACACCTACTCCAAATTATTTTGTTTATGCATACAGTCTATAGTTAAACCTGAAACTCTAAGACGGACTACAGTAATACACTATCAGATTGCCTTTCCCAATATTTTTGTGAAAGGGGGCATGACATGCAACAAAGCTTGGAGTTGGTTCAGTTGGTCCAGCACCATCCAGTTTTTCATCTCTACATCTTTAAATAGTCTTGTGAGCCTCTGACCAAGTGTGGTCATCATCAGCCTCTCCCTGTCCAGATTGCTGCTTTTTGTGATTTCTACATTGCCTGGTTTATGTGGCAGAAAGTATTTTTGGATTTCTGTAGTCGTGGTGTCTGCCTCCTTTGTGCTTGTCTGGTATCCATCCATTCATCCATCTTCGTCCGCTTATCCGGGGTCAGGTCGCGGGGGCAGCAGCTCCAGCAGGGGACCCCAAACTTCCCTTTCCCGAGCAACATTACCCAGCTCTGATAATCAGGCTGAATTGCCACTCTGTTCTGTTCATTCAGCCTATCAAGTTAATTCAATTTATCTATCTGAATTACTCAACAAATTGGAGATGTGGCCGATGATTCAGAGGTCTCGAACCAGGTTACCTTTATGCTAGTCTTGCATTGCCCCAACCGTCCTGGGCAGCGCCAAGACCCAGATGCAGTAACCGTCCCCTTGCAAAATAGATAACGGAGATAGCAGAAGGAGAGGGTAATCCATGTGTGAGAGACGCGTCAATGTCAGGCTATATCGCAGCAACGTACATCTATTGAGCCAGACTACCTTTGTGCCATCTTCCTGAGTAACCTCATCTGTTGCTTCAGCATCTGGGCAGACGCCTTAATGGACCTGCCTCCAGTTCCCAAACTGGTTTTCCTGAGCCTGTCTCACCAGTCCCCTGGCCCTCTCAAGCAGACAGGTTATTCACCTTTGACCTGCCTCACAGGTTGACCCTAGTTTGTGATATTCCTCATTGCTAATGTTGACCACCCTGCCTTCCGCTGATGGTCAACTGATTACTATTATCTATTTTTTGTCCATTGTAAACTTTTCACTATAATCTGTTCCTTTCTGTTTGTATAACACAGTTTTTTAAGAGGGACCTTGTCACCTGTCACCTTTTGTAAACATGGCCCTATCATGTCTGATTTAGTGCAGACACTGACAATAAATAAGACTTTTCTTATAAACCAGATCCTGTAATGAGTCTGGTTTAATTGAAAAAATTCACTGCAGTTATTATATTATTATTATTGTTGTTGTTGTTGTTATTATTATAGACTTACAATATTTAGATTTTTAAACTAAAATTATATCAAAATGTTAATCAGTGATCTGGCTAGAGAAATGGACAAAACTAAGCAACTGAGCCCACGAATAGGCTTGAGGCACATATCTTTTGAGACCTTAAATGTAACACTCTGGGGCCATTTTACATATTGAGTACGTTTACACTGTTGTTACTTTTACTTGAGTAAAAGGATCTGAGTACTTAGTTCACTGCTGCTGTATATCAGCCTAACAAGGTTTAAATACTTAATTAGGCTAGGTAAAAAGAATGAAGGTGTCAGCTGACTTTTCCCTCCTCCACATGACTGTTTTTTCCTTCTGGGACTCATGCTGGTGGTGTTTGACCGGCCGGGCTCGCTACAGACACGGCTTCACCTCTAGAGGGAGTGCTGATCAAAAGTGGGAATGGGAGAGTGGTGTGACTGTGAGCAACGGCGCGCCTGGGCTGAGGTGAGCTGCTCAATTCTCCCAAAGTTAAATAACATGACACCGGAACTAAGTGGAATTTGATTTCAGACTAAAAGCCGAAACATTAAGGCTATTGAGGTGAACAGCACCACAAGCAACAAAACATGGTTGATGCAATCGTTTGATTCCATACTGAGAGAAAGCCCTGCTGTAACACGAAAATATTAAGATTTTTAAATGATATGGCTGTGTGGAGTAGACCTGCACACTTTTATTTCTCATCAGAATCGGCTTTATTGGTATGTGTACACATACAAGGAAATTAATGAATGCACTTACACACAGAACAGTTTACAGGAAAAAAAGAAAGAAAAAGAAATAGACATATAACTAGGGGTGCCTGGTTAGCTCACCAGTCCTTGTTGCAGCAGCTGCTGGTTCGGTTCCAACCTGCGGCCCTTTGCTGCATGTTATCCCCCTCTTTCTCCCACTTTCTTGAATTAATCTTTCCTATTAATAAAGGCAATAAAAGCCACATTGTTTTTATCTTTAATCTTTGGTGAGGAGGTTGTGTGGCTCAGGCTCCTGCTGTTTGACATCCTACTGGATCCATTCATTTTCATATATGTTCACATCATATGTATCATTTTGTCATATGGATTGTCTTGTATATTGTTTTTCATTATCCAAATCGAGGGTCATATGCTGTACAGATTGTAAAGACTCCTGAGGCAAATTTCTGATATTGGGCTATGAATTTAACCTTGACTTGAACATTTGGGGGGTTGAGATCTCCACTTTTGAGATCAACACTTGATTTTCTGCATTCTGGTGAATTTTTCTGCAACAATTTGTCCCTCTCTGCATCAAGTTATGGTGCAAATGTCTTTATTTATGTAAAGGACATTTTTTTGGGAAGTGGGCAGACATGGACGTATTGATCTTTTCATTAAGCGATTTCTTTAAGTGACTGCTTTGTTGGGTTGCGAATAGTCCACTTCCGCCACCACTGCTGGTTGGAAGGGTTTTAATTTGAAAACCGAATAACCGGAAGTGTGATGTTTGTATTTCCCCCGTCTTGACAGTGGTGCTTGGAGCCGAGAGGGTCAGGGGGAGGAGAGGAAAGGGAGTGGAGCGATAAGACGACAGGAGGAGATCCACCACAGGGTGACCAATTTAACCGGACCATCCTTGGACAGCTAACGTTAGGCTATGGTCCTCCACCCTGGCCGCTCCCACCGAGAACCACACCGAATCGGATTGTCTGCTGCGGTCCTGTCGGGGAATAGAAAAAGAAGATGAACACGGTGAGTCCGTTTTTCTGACTGTAACTGCTGCTGCACACTGCAGGCCGACATGCAATATATGTTCTCCTGTCACACAAATGTCTCAAACGCTGTTGCACTGAACCGTAGACGCATCTGCCACTCTGTCACCCATGTCTGTCGGAGTGAATGACATAGCTGGCAACAGTTGCTGTAAGGCCTCTGCTTCACACTGGTGCTGGTGGCAAACGATACACGGCCAGTACATGTATTCCACTGGCGGCCAATTACAACATATCTGTGTGTGTGGGGGGAGAGAAGGATGAGCTGCATCATTATGTTTCTTATTACAGTTGACAGTCCCGGGCGTGTTAATTGGCTACATAAGAGACTGGAGCCGCTTGCAGGTTGGATCTGATGCTCATGATGATTCACATCAAGGCTCCGCAGATCATTTTTCATAACATCACTTTAAACTTAAACACCTCCATGTCTTACCCCTATACAAACCCATTGACTTTGTAAATGATGGGGTTTAGAGTATTATTCACCGCTAGTCCTCCATCAATTGATGCTGAGGAATGTGCAGCAGCAGCAACAGCAGCAGCAATAACGTGTTTATATCTGTTTATTTACCCAAGACTCATGTTTGTCAATACACGTAAACTGTTAGCTTTTGCTTTGCTGCAGGCTGAAGGACATTTGCACAAAAATACATCGCTGACAGAGGCGTGTTTGTGTCTTAATTTGGACTATCGGACTCAACGGAATGGTTTTATGGTCCCCGCTATGGTTGTCACATAGGCCATGGTATTATGTAACAAGAAGCCTGCGCTGTTTGAATGCGGGCCCTTACACTCGGCCTCTCTGTGCATGGCATTTAGGCTATATACCGGATCGCAAACATATCATCCGCACGAAATGAAAAAAATGCCCATACAGCGCGTTGCATACCTTTTTGATTTTGAATTGGTTGATCTATTTTCGCATCTGTATCATCTGGATGACAACTGAGCCACAGAGAGAGATGGATGCATATACACAGCTTCGGACTTGTCTAACATCAAGCCCACAATTAATTACTTTATGTTCGCCGTCTGTGGCTGTAACGCCAGTGTAGCGGCTGTCCGGTTGAAAATGTCCCCTAGGAATAGTGAGTAACCCCCGCCTTCCCTTCTCCGCTTCCCCTCCCTTCTCCTAACGCTAGTGGGGGGAACTGGAGAGTACAGCCAAGCACCATGCAAACACACACACAAACACACACACACACACACACACACACACACACACACACACACACACACACACACACACACACACACACACACACACACACACACCAAGCGAGTGGCAACACCGCGACGTTTGCAAATGGGTACACGCTGGTCGACCTTGTGCAGGGGAGTCAGGGACGAGGAGATAGAGGGGAGGTGTGTGTGTGTGTGTGTGTGTGTGTGTGTGTGGGGGGTCTATACGTGCCAGAGAAGGCGCATGCAGGCAAGATATAGCGAGGAAATGCTATTTTTGCTTCAACAACATGCCTCTCTGGCGAAAATGCAGGTCGAGGAGGAAGCCGGCGGCTGCAGCGGCTGCGTTGCTTCTGTGTGTCTCTGCACTGTGTGGAGCTCAGGGTGTGTGGAGGCCTGGTAAGATCAGCTGGTAGCAGTTGCTGAGGTGTGTGTGGATGATTAATTCAATCAGGACGAAAAAGACCATACTACATTACTATTATTATATTAACTACTAAAAAATGCTGTATGGTCGTTATAGTAGCCTACTATTGGAGACATAGATACTATACAATGTGACCAGGTCAGCATACACCTTCAATTGAATATCAAAGAAAGTAAGTCCCTAGATACCTATAGTAGCCTCATAAATGGGATGCACCATCTGATTTTTTTCTCTCCCGATATGATACCTCAACTCAGTTTATCTGCAGATACCGTATCCCAGTCCGATACCAGTGCTCTCTTTTTCACAACTTTGCAATCTGTATACCTCGCTGTGTGAAACTCATTGGCATCTTTCTCTTGTGAGGTAACATGAAGGCAGGCTTTGCCTTGGCACTACAAATGTATAGTCAGCGGCCTACCATGACTAAATTAATGTAACTCATAATAGGAACACAAAAGAACTGTATTTAATGTAGATTAGTCTCATTCGGTTGAAACCCAGTCCACTTAATAAGGGCAGTATCGGCTAAGTGCATCCCTACTCATCATACAAAAATGGATGTCATACACTCAAAGGTGTCCAATCCACACAGGCTTACAAGATTACTTACACATACAGGGGCAAGAGATAACAATCAATATCCATAGAACATACCAGATATAAACTTTCATACATTGATGGTACACTTAAAAACAACAACTAAAATAAGTCAAACACCGTCTACAACATCAAACAGATGTTAGGAAAAGTTTAATTTAAAGATTATTATAAAATGGACAGGAGAATATAAAACTCAGTTCATTTGTGTCCTTCTGTGCTCACAGGGCATCTTTACACATAGATTTCATCCAGCAACAACCGACTGATACAATTACATGTCTATATACATGTTATATAATGCTAAAAGGGAAGAAGCTTGATTTTCTAGTAATTTCTACAACAACTTTTGGTTTAACGCTGCAGGGTCCACAGATCCTTTCATGCTTTGTTTCCCATGACTGTCTTGATATTTGTCTTGACAGTGTTCTGTTGTCCAGTGGCATTTATCTGTATTTATTACACGTCTTTTATTATTGATTGTGATAATAAACAGAGCTTGAAGGAGTCACTCTTTATCTTCAGCCCAACTGACTCCAAAATGCTGCTGTCTGTTTATACTAGAGGCTGTGTTTTTGTACGGGGGTCAAATCGAACAAGTTCTCTTTCACCTTAAAGAAATCCAAGCTTTCAAGCTATTTTGGGTCATATCCTCCCCCAGAGTTTTGGAAGTAGCTTGTTCTTCTCCTATTAATCTGTCTGTCATTATGAGACAAAATCTCAAGTGTGTCTGGTTATTCAGGAAATGGGATTTTTGTGCATTTAGCGGACAATGATGCATTTTATTTCCTGTCAGATTTGGGATAAAGTAGATCTATGTGAACAAGCTATTTTAATGTGTGTCAGGCCTGTTGAGATCAATGATAGACTGGACAAGACATCCACATTACTATCATGATCTGATGTTTCTCACCTGAAACATGTGCTTACTGATTACATTTGAGCCATGACACCATCCCAGATCTATTTGTGCATTGGCTTTTATACAGTCTACTGTATGTGTTTGATTTTTCCTCTAGACCCAGCAGAAGCCGTGGAGATAGACCTGGCCGCAGAGACTGATCACCTCACTAACCTTGGTCTCTGATCACTGACCCTGGCCCAAACATCTAAAGCATTGTGAAGCGACTGTTGCGCCTTTGACCCCATCTAGTCACTCCCACCCTGTGGCCCTGCAGTGTGGCCTCTACAAACCCCTCCTCACTACTTCAAAATTTTGTCCACGGGGATAAATGAGTGAACAGGCTGCAAGGGAAAGGGCTGGGACATGTACCAGAACCCCAACAGGTATATTAACAACTCCTACAGGTAGTCAAAGGAGGACATGGTCCTCCAACGTGGTATCAGTGTTAAAGCTGTTATCTGTCTTTCATCTGATGCTGTACTAAACATTCCTCTCTCTGCTCACACAGAATGTCCTGGTTCAGTGGTTTCCTAGTCGCAAGAGTGGACGACCGCAAGACTGCGTGGGGGGAGCGCAATGGCAAGAAGTCCAAACGGAAAGGAAGCTCATCTCTCTGCAACCCGCGTTACATGAGCTGTCTGCGGGACTCAGATGCTATGGAGCCCCCCTCTGGAGCCCCCCTCCATCAGCACCACCGCGGAGGGTTGACTGGGGCCCTGGGAGGCGGGGGCAACTTCGGCGTCCGTTGCGGATGGCAGGAGGACCACTACGGCAAAAGAGTAGGGGCTCCCGGGGAAGGGGTGGGGCTGAAATCGGTCAACTTGGGCTTTGAGGATGGTGCGTTAAAAGGGAGGAAAGGGGGATGTAATGGAGGAAGCGGTGACATGGGCGATGACGGGTCCAATGGGGCAGCAGGGGTGGTGACGGCTGCAGACTGCTGGCTCAGGGTAGTACAGGTGTTCCAGTCAAAAAAATTCCAGTCCCGCAAACTGGAGCGCCTATACCAGCGTTACTTCTTCAGGCTGAACCAGAGCTCCTTGACCATGCTCATGGGGGTACTTGTGATCGTGTGCGGCATCATGCTGACCTTCCACTGTGTCCATGCCGCCCCTCACGTGGCTTATTCGTCAGCCCTGTCAGTCGCGATGGCGCTCTTCATGGCTCTTATGGTAGTGTGCAACCGCAACGGCTTCCACCAGGACTACATGTGGATGGTCAGTTACCTGGTGATTGGAGTCTTGCTGTCTGTACAGGTGTTCGGGGTGCTCATGGTGGCACCCAGGAGCGCTTCAGAAGGCATCTGGTGGTCCGTGTTTTTCATCTACATCATCTACACTCTGCTACCTGTGAGGATGAGAGCGGCGGTGCTAAGTGGAGCAGTGCTGTCCATCATACACGTGGTCACCACCTGGCAGATCAATCAGGAAGACCAGTTCCTATGGAAACAGGTAAGAGAAGGTTGACGTCTTAATTTTTGACTGTTTATGGGTGACCTCAATAGACAGTTACAGTGAACAGGGTGGCAGAGGTGGAAAAAGTACTAAAATATTGTACTCAAGTACCAATAATTTGACTATTTCCAAGTGTTGCTTCATAATGTAGATTTATTAGAAAAGTTAACATCTTAACAACATCCCAATGATGTTCAACAATATCAGAATCTATTTTCTGTGCAAATAAGTAATCACAGATATCCAAAACTTTCAAAAATTGCATTTTCTAATGACACCATAATCTATTTTTTCCTTTGAATATTTCATATAACTTTCTTTTCCCTTTCAGTCGTGGGCTTTGTATATTTACTATCATAATTTCAAGGATAAAGGCATAATGGGTCACGAGTAATATTTGGGCATAAAAAGTGATAATATTGTTACTAATCTGATCATGTTTGCTTGTTCACACACTGTGATACAACAGCTTACAGTAGATGTGCCATCCACACTGACAGCAGCTATCCCTAATGCACACTACTGGCTCTGCTTCTGACACTAAATCACATTTTATAAATTGTCATAATTCTCAGCACAAATCTCTCCTTTTTACAAAGCTTTCTGATCAAGTCAAGTCAGTTTCATTATGGTAGTGCCGAATCATCTGGCATCATTAATTATCCCAGGGCATTTTTCATATAGAGCAGGTCTACACCACACTCTTATTAATTCATATAATATTCAGTCAATGAGCAACCCTACCTGCCCAAACTGGACTTATGGGTATAGCTGGTGCTTTAGCCTGACAAGCCAGACCCACATCAAGATGTTGGGTCTGGGAACTTACCATTGACGGGGCTCAATCCGAGGGGCGGGATAAACGGTTGTCTTTCAAATTAGCGCTACAACCAGGCAGAGCAATGAAGAAGGTAGCGAAGCTAGTTGATAGATTAAACTTTTGCCGTATCCAGTCGGCAAAACTACGAACACATCTTCCTTTTTTAAGAATGACTTCTGTGCTGTTCTTTGTTCTTTTCTCAAAGAAAAGCTGAACTCCAAGTCTTCCAGAAGACCGCTGTTCCCAGCAGCAGCAGCCATAAGCCCGCCCACCGACTCTATACACAATGTGATTGGCCTGACTAGAGTTTGGTTTTTCCAGCTTGCATGTCAACAGAGAGTGCCTGGACCCCCCTGGCTGCAAATTAAATTCGCTGCTGCTAGGGTGCGTCTAGATTTCTAAGCTACTGGTGCTTGGTAATGTTATAGGCTCTTCATTGTCACTGTTAGCAGCACACTGGACTAGCTGCTGCTGCGGAGCTACAAGAAAAAGTTTGATTCATAAACATAAACGCTGGTTTGCAGGCAACGTTGTATTGTTTTGCAAGACCGCTAGCATCCTGCACTTCTCCTGATTAACTTAGCTTATCTGTGTCATCGTCTTCATTTGGCGTTTCCCTAAAAAAAGAAAAAGTTAATCTGGCCACTTTCTAGAGCTCTCCTTTTTAAATTGTCGCCACTTCAGTGGCGTTTTTAAGGATCTGGAGTGATGAGGTCTAGAGCAAACTGTTATAGTTGGAGCTTTTTGATTAGCTGTAGCAACTGATGTTTCAACATAAAGCATGTTTTTATGAGAGTAAGAAGAGGCAGTGGACATGTTTAAATTGATTGCATCTAGCTAATAGTTGTCTTTCATAGGATGAACAGGCTCTGTGTGTTTTGTAAGTCTAGCTTAAGCCATATTGCAAATATACATGATAGAAAACAAGTTCTCTCCATTTGGTCTATATGATTCAGTCATTAATCAACCAGCAGACAAACTACATTAGCATTCATCTGTTGACTTTGTGGCCACCCGCTCTCCTTATAGCTTGATTTTGGTCTCCGCCAACTCCTGAGGGAAATATTTGGCTCTTTAGCTGCTAAATCCTTCACTGTGTTCGTCATTTCAGTCATCTTTTAAGCAAAAATACTAAACATTGCTTACTGTAAGCTCCTCAGTTGTGAGGATTTGCTGCTTGGTCAGACAAAACAAGTCATTTGAAGACCTTATTTTGGGCTTTATTATTGTGGCGGGCATTTGTTATTACCATTTTCTGACATTCTACAGATCAAACCATTCATTGATGAAACGCAAAAATCAGCAGATTTAAATAATTGTTAGATGCAGGCCCAAAAAAATATTTAATCAAAATTTGAAGCTACTTTAAGTGGAAAATTGAAAACATTGAGGTTTAAGAAGTAATTAAAGTGCTCATATTATGCTCATTTTCAGGTCCATAATTGTATTTAGAGTTTATATCAGAATAGGTTTACTGGATTAAGTTTCAAAAAACACAATTTTTTGGTGGACTGCACATTGCTGCAGCTCCTCTTTTCTCCCTGTGTGTTGAGCTCTCTGTTTTAGCTACAGAGTGAGGCATCACACTTCTGTACCATATTTGTTGGGAGTCGCACATGCACAGTAGCTAGGTAATGACTACTACCCAGTTAGAAACAGAGTATGAGGGCGTGCCACGCTAGCAGCTAGGCGAGCATTATAATGTGTGTTACAAAGTGACGCACGTTCGTCACGGAAGTAAAAGCTGGACTACAATAGAGCTGTTTGGAGCAGTTTGTGAACAGTGTTTTCTGTTGGAGACGGTAAGTCCCTTTGGGGTGGACTTTGGGATTTTTCACTTAGTAAACCTCAAACATGGAAAAAAAAGATATATAACAATAAAGGAAAAAGCCAAAAAGCATATGAGCACTTTAAATCAGAAAAACAAAAAATTGTGATATAGTGATAAATCATTATTGTAGTCTGACTGAACTGGACACATTGTTACGTCGCAACGTAAACGAAACATGTCATGTTAAAATGCCTCTTATGTCACGATGTTTATGTGGTATTATGCCACGTGAACTGGCAACACAGCGGATACAGTGTATAGGTTGCTATAGAGCTGCAAAGATTAATCCATTAGTTGTCAACTATTAAATTAATCGACAACTATTTTGATTATCGATTAAATCGGTTTGAGTTATTTTTTTTATAAAAAGGTAAAAATTCTCTGATTCCAGCTCCTTAAATGTGAATTTTTTCTAGTTCTTTACTCCTCTATGACAGTAAACTGAATATCTTTGAGTTGTGGACAAAACAAGACATTTGAGGACGTCATCTTGGACTTTGGAAAACACTTATCGACATTTTTTGACCATTTTCTGACATTTTATAGACCAAACAAAATCGATTGATCAAGAAAATAATCAAAATTAAAGTAACCTTCAGTTGCAGCCCTAGATTGCTCTGCTGTGTTTTCATCACCTTGTTTTATTTGCATATTTAGATGTATTCTGCAGCTTATGGGTCTTTTGTACAGTGTGTTGTTTGTGCGTCATGCCAAGGACCTAGGGGCTTGCTGAAGGTCAGCTGGCTGAATAAACTGCCCCTGGCTGGACGGCTGTTTGTGTGTGCGAGTGTGTGCAGTTGTGTGACAGTGGGAGAATACCATGATATAAAGCAGTATCACTCAGGTCTCTGTGCTCTCACACAGGGGACGCTTTGTACTTTTCTCCAAGGGTGGGGTGACAAGGATGAGGCAGACTGGTGGTTGGGGGGGAAGACAGCCATATAGCCATAGCTGTTTCACAACTGCTGTCTCCCTGGGGGAAAGTTATGAAAAACATAATAGGAAGGCCATTACATGAAAACAATAGTGGGATATAGGACTTAATGATAAATCACTGATTGTCACTGTAATGTTTCTGCCATAACTGTAAGGTTCAGTAACATATCCTCTCACGTGTTAGCCAGACTACAACAACCCAAACAAGTCACTTAAAGACAAATCACTTTGTTATAGTATTGTGATCCTTATTATAAATTAATAACAGAAGTACAGGACTAGGTTAGGCATTCGTGGGAACTCAGTAACTGCTGTCTGCTCTGTAACATCATGCATGATGTACCATAGTATAATCCATCACGGGCTCCAACGTTGTTTGCCGTCATTAACTGAATGAATGCCATGAGATAGCTGCGGCCCGGCAATGCTGTTTATTCCTGAGGTCGCCTGTATACTATATGTGACACAGTAAAACAGTGTCATCAATCACTGCTTCACGGTTGTGTGCAAGTATTTCCTCTTTCTCCAATAACTCATTAACCTCACAGATAATGATGAAGTTGTGTATGAGGAATTATGTAAATGCAGATCCTCTTTTCTGTCTTTTTGTTGCCAACTTCTGTTTGCTGGCACTGCAGATTTAAACGGGGAATTGAGAAGGAATCTGTGCAGTTGAGTTGGGTTTCTCCTCTATCATGAGCGCCAGTTGATTTCTGAAAAAGTAGGAGTAGCTGATTAATCTATCATCCGTGCAGTGAATGATGTTCGTCCCATTTGTGTATCAGACTGTAGTTTCATGACTCAAGGGGATTGCTGAGTTAAATCAGTGACCAGCAATGTGTGGTTTTTAAATGCCCCTTCCCAAAATCATGTATTTTCCTATTTATTTTAAACATAGTTCATATACAGTAAGAGCTGAAATATCTGAGAAATGAGGATCACACACAAAACACTTAAACATTCATAAATACATATAATTTATGGACAGCTTGTTCAGAAAGCATGGACACTTCGCCCGACTTACCTGTGTCAGAAACACCAGCAAAAGGTCAGGGGTAAATGTCAGTGTTGCCCCTGGATCACCACATCTGGCTTGGCAGCTCTGTGACGACTGCATTAAAGATTCTTTAAAGGCACTAAAAACGTGGAAAATCTTACTGTGACACGTGCTACATGGAAACACTGTTATATCAATTTTGCATTGTTGCACACTTAACATGACATTTTCTTCTGTGTGTTTTTTGTATTTTTCTCTGAGCTCCTTTTACTGGTTTGAAGTGAGCGTTCGCTTGCAAAAAGGTTATGTTGCCTAGTCACTGTCAATCAAATCGGATCAAAGCACACAGACACACTCCTGATGAAGCAGATTAACTGAATTACTGCCGGTAAACTTTTCATTTATTAATAAGTATCTTTATTTACAAACTTAAATTTTGATTGTTGCTTATGTATTCCTAAATATTTAATCTTGCATAGAAATATTTAAGATTCATAACCAAGTTCTCAGGAGCTTTAAAGATGAAAAAGACCTTCATATGATCTAGATGTTTTGGGAACAATTGGGTTCTTCTTGCAACATAGCATTAAATTTATATAGTGTGTATTTACTTTGTAATAAAATCTCTTAAATTCTGTTCAAAACATTACAACTTGCTTGAAGAGCGAAGCCAATACACTTACTGTATCTATATAAATTGACATTTTGACAGGAAAGCTGCCCTATGAAAGGTAATCTACTAAATTACATTGTCAGTGACTCGCAGCATGAAGTCCAAAACAAGTGTTCCTCATAAAAATAATAAGTCTTGACAGAATGGCTTAACAGGACATTTATTAATTTATTACCATACATTCTTTCAAAACACAAAAGAAAATAGCAACTTAATTCAAGACTTCCACAAAGAATGTGACCTGAAAACAGAACAGTAGTAAAAATAGTTTACTTTTGAACTTTTCAAAATACCATTATCATATTTTCTTGGCCAAAATATACCATAGTATGATCACACAAATCTCTCATTACAAAATTTTGAATTTGATTTGTACATAAAAAATGGGCATTAGTATGCGGAATTGAATTGTTTTCAGGGTTGTTATCCTGTTTTTATTCTTATTGTGTAAGACCAGAGCAATCTGAGGCACGAGCAGACATCTCGATGTTGTCTGCCAGCTACATGAGAGGTATTTCGTGTTCGTCTCTTGAAATATATGGCCCGTTAATCCCTTCAAAACTTTCAAAACACATGCAGTCCATCTGGAGGTTTCCTGTATTGCTCTTGCCGTTGTTTGGGATGTGTGTTTTTACACCTGCATACAGTAGAATTGAAGAGTGTCTGTTCTCAGCTTCACTTTGAGCATATTATTGTACACACTCACATCATGAACTACAGTATATTTGAACCTTGTTATACACAGGTCTGCTTTAAAAACAAACACTCAATCTATCAAAGCTTTAACATTGTGGTAACAAGTGGTTTTGTAATGGAGACGTGCTGTTACATGTGAGCTTCACTCTGCTGTAACTGCTCATGTTTTTTTGATCCTGAGACTCCTCAGCTAAAATCAATTAGCCATAGCAGAACAGTTCCTACACTTGTGCATGTCCCACCCATCAATGCACACACACACACACACACACACACACACACACACACACACACACACACACACACACACACACACACACACACACACACACACACACACACACACACCATCCAATGCTTTGTTATGGTTGTCACCTTCCCTTCTAGTCTCTATTGAATGTTTGTCAGAATTGCTGCTGTTTGTTTTTCTTTGGGAAGCAACATCACAAAACTATTGTCCTGCCTGTATGTGTGGGTGCCTATTTGAATGTGAACACTGACATGAATAGTGCCTGCTTCTGTCCTGGATTAAATCAGAAAAATGCACCAGTAAAGCCCAAGCACATTTTATACACGCCATTCTGCTTCTTTTTACGCACACTGATCAGTGCAGAACAGTTTGTCAATTACATTTTTTTTCATTTTGTCATTGAAACTCCTCATTATTGTACATTCGTCATTATTTTATTTATGGTCCCCGGCAAAAGCTAGCATTGTTGTTTGGATGTTGTTGACACAAATGCTGTGAGAGGTCAAAGACTGGTTCCTAAAAATACCCAGCCTTTTGCGTTTCTGCTAACTGTTGCGTCACATGGGACAGTCTTATCAGAGCCTACGTCAGAGCAACAGGCATGTCACTCTAACCCCCTTTTCTCTGCATACATATGGGCCTGCATTTACACATACCCTGAAGGCTGATACTGTATATTGACAGATGGAACAACGATTTCTTTATCTTTTTCTGCTGCACATTAATGAAGCATAAGGTAATGCATTTTGGGATGGATCTTTGACCACTGCAGATATGGTGTGTTAAGCCCCTAAAAGCTCATTAAATACCACAGAGGGCAAATCAAGCGTCTAGTCGATATGTTTTACAGGTCTCTTTGTCAAGCTCCCACTAAGTGTTTTTATTCAGTAAATAAGATAAGGGAATAGAGTTGAAATAGTAATGTGCTACAATGTGTAGTAATGCGCTTATCCACTTTGGTCTCACGTCAAACTTTCCAAATGGCTGTTTACTCAATTTTGAAATTACCAGGATGTTACACAGAGAGAAAAAACATTTTAATCAGAGCAAATCTCACACCGTATCAGCTGTTCACAGTTTAACATCAGCTCCCGGTGCCTGAATAACATTGTACTTGGATCCTAGTGGAGGAAGTGTCAGCGAGTGACAATCACCTGTGCAAAGCTGCAGCTATAGAATAAGACACCCAGTATAAGTGAAGGAGGAGGCAGCAAGGCGGTGTGATCGGAGGAGAATCCGATATTCTCCCCACGCAGTCCTTTTCACAGCCTCCTTGATAAATAATTTGTGTGTTTAACGCGGCAGCAGCATTTTAACAAGGATACCTGTCACATGTACACTTTCCTCACGACCAGGATGGGTGCTGACCGATGGGATCACACGCACGCACGCGCGCGCGCACACACACACACACACACACACACACACACACACACACACACACACACACACACACACACCACAAGGCTCCAGAGAGGTTGCAGTGTATGTACAAAATGTAAGCAGCATTGATACTCCTGAATGTGATATGATCCCTCATTGCGTAATTGTTTCTCCATATAGAGTTGAGCTTGTTTGTATTTACTTGTATGAGGATTACATGGATACAGATTTAACCTGTGGACCAATGAGAGCACTGGAAAAATGAGTAATTAGTTTAGCATCACTTCTGAGAATGATGGGGAATAAACAGCATTGCTAAGTGTCTCCCTCAGTGCTTGTGTTCAGTTGGTCCAGTGGTTGCCATGGAAACAACTACGACTCAAGCAGCCAGCATACCCAGTTCAGCCTGCTGGTGTACAGTTTGGTAACCACTGCTTCAAGTAAAAATCAGGTCAAAATTGATTTCACTTTCTGTTCACTTTCTCCTTCTGAGAATCTGAAAGCTTGCGGACCTTGATGATGGAGGGGTCCGAGCTTTCTAAACACGCTGCTGTTTGGCTGCTTGGATAGATTTGTGCTTTGTTTTCCTCCCCCCTACTGTCAAAATGAGACAGCCCATAATTAAACATGACGATGACAGAGGAGAGGTCATATGTGTAGAGGTGGTGGGGAGTCGAGAGGGAGGGATGCACAGGATGTTGTTTGCCAGTTGTGTGGTTCAGGGAAGCTTATCTCTGGTCAGCTCGCGATGACTGTGCATGTCACTAGCCTCTATTCAGGATGTGTTTTTAGGCCTCTGAAGATACACACTTTTTAAAGAAAACTCAATGGCTTGGATGGTTCTGTTATTTATGAGTTTCTTTTTCTGGCACAGATAATCGTTTTTATTGGTAATTACAACTCCTTTACATTTCTGTAATGGTGACATAACTCCTGTAAGAGGCTTTTTTGTTTAATCACAGCAGTTATCCCTGAGCTATCGCTGTGTCTGTCCACAGCATGTAAGGCCCAGCGTCCTTGCAGGTGTCCGATGCGTTTCCAGAAAAAACTTCTCGTAAACCCTTCTTTTTTTGTGTAGATTTTGTTGTTCTTTAAATAAAAACACTTTTGCAACTCCAATGCCAAAATACTTAATAGTCACACTCTCTCCATAGAAGTCACACCCGCCTGGTTGCCAGCAGAACTGTGTGGTGTGTATTTTTCCAGTGTTAGGACCCCCAGCATGTCCCTGTCCATGTTTACAGAAACATGAAAGGGAGTTTAAACATGGCCAATAGAATTCAAATTACTGGCTTTATATTACAGGTAATTGTTACAGACACGGCTGTAACATCATTTATGCAATGTGGTCTTGTGTTTCACAGCCTCTAAAATACTCAAAGATGTCTAAAACAGCGGAAGGAATTGCAGAAAAGCGAACAAATAGAACTGTTTTTGGAAATCTTTGGGTCATCAGTAATACTTTTATGTTGATAGAAAAATTCATTTCTTCACAAATACAAGTGATGACAGACGGAAAGAGTTACAATGACAGTGTAATCATTGGGCTTTTTTAGCTAAAAAAACATGTTTGTTGTAATAAAATATATTGTGACTGGCTTTCTGAATTAATTACACTTTGGGAACATTTGCACCATTTCCTGTTTTAAAGGAACATAGATACAATATCAGCTACTCAGTTCCTGCTCTTTTGTGATTTATCTTATGCATCACATACTTAAATACACAAAATATACTACTTCCTTACCAGATTGCACGATTCCAACTACTAATGTAATCTACAGTAAACTGTATCTAGTATATGAGTTGACAAGAAAAAAAATCAAGATCTATTACTGTCTACTGTTGGAACAAATCTCTGTATAAATTATTTCTGGATCTACAATAAGTGAAAATGTCACTGAAATCACTCTGTATTTACTCCACAGTGCACTATATTAGCTGTCTGTCTGAGTGTGAACTTTGTGTTCCATATTGTGCCTTTTAAAAATTCCCATGATGGAATGAAAAAAGTATTTTCTGCTAACAGTCCCACAATGCAAAATCTCAATTTACTGCCCAGTATAAAGTTAACTGTCGTACAGATTGAACTACTGAGTGTTTATTACAGGAAATAATGAATGAGGGGCGGATTTTGGACACAGATCTGAGCAATGTAATGAAAAGTTTCCATGTTAACCTTCTTCTTAATCTGTTTTGTTGTTTTACCATAAATAAATAAAAACACGGGTGTGTGGAGTGGACCTCAATCTTTCAATGTGAAATATATTTATATATTTGTGATAATTACACGTCAAGTCAACATTCTTCTTGTAAATCAAAAGATTTATTGCAATGGAAACCAAAAAAAAGGTGAAATTGAAGAACTAAAGAACTACTAAATAAAAAAATGATTACATTTTGTGGCCTCACACATCACAGTGTTTCAGTTTTGTTTAAATGACACTGCTTCATGTCAGTCTCAATGATGACAGATTTAAGAACCTAAGAATAGCTTTAAATAGTTTGAGTGGCGTTGTCCTGAAAATGATTTCCTGAGAAAGGACAAAACGCTTCCCTGCTGTTCATCACAAATTGCAGAAATGACAACACTGTACAGATGAATATGCTCCAAAATATCTTTTTGTCTGTAGCTTAAAATATTTTAAAAGTGTTTCCACTGTAAGACACAAATGTTTGATTGTAATGCGTCTCAGTTAGTTGCAGCCGGGCGACGCTCACCTCCAGGCAGTGTATAGACCACCCGGCAGAGTGAGCAGGCGGGGCTTGACTCTTTATCTGTTGATGTGGTTCTGGTCATTTCAGATAAGGGCAGTGCGAGCTGTGTGTAGACATGAGGTTCAGGCTGAGTACACAAACCCAGCAGCTGCCTGGCACCACACACACACACACACACACACACACACACACACACACACACACACACACACACACACACACGCACACACACACACACTCTCTTTCACAAAGGCTAAAAGTGTCAGTGAGCGCTAGTCAGAGTGGGAGGAGGTCGGAAAAAACAAATGAAATGAAAGAATATGGAAATAAATAACCGACGCTCTCAAGGAAAGATAAGGTGCAACCTACGGGGGACACTCTTATGTTTTGTCACGAGTAAAGCACCGTCATTATGTTTGGGGTGCTGGAGTGTGTTTTACAGAGCCTGATCTAACACAGATGTTCTAACAAGTTCCAGATGCTCCTCAAAGGTCGATGAGCTCTGACTTGCACTCTTGCTGGCCCCGTTTCAACAACAATATCCCATCAGTCATTGCTCCCTCTGGGAAAAGGTCTTATAAATCAGCATCTTGTTCTCCACACAGTTTTCTGGACAATTATTTTCTCTAGTAGTCCAAGACGGCTCCATACCATTTGAAGTAAAAGCAGTGCTGAAAGGATTAGTCGATTTAATTGTCAGAACAGGAATTGTCCAATCATAGCTTAGCAACTACAACTAAGCACGGCAGGCCTGTAAAGTTTAGGATTTCTCCACATGTTCATGGGGCTTTAGTATGAGAGATATACTTTAAAAAGTAATATTACTTTAGTATCAAAAGTAACTAGTTACATTACTCGTTATATTACTCTATTACTTTTCGCACCCCCCCCCCCCTTTAGAAATCATTCTTTATTTATAAAGAATTGGAACAATAATTAACCTTACAGCAGGAGTCAACAATCAGCCAAACTGCATAACTTCAAACATTCTGCATTCAATCTGTTACTGTATGTTACGAAGATTATCGCACATTTATATAGGCCTATTAAATTTTTTGTTGAGGCTTACATAATAAAAAAGGACCTGGCGACACAGATTCCCATAACCATAGTAACTCGCTGTGCCTGCGTGCACAAGGCGAGAGAGGAGAGGGACGCTGCCCTGCTCTGCTCACAGTGACATGTTGGATGTCATCAATGTTCCCACTGTCTTCACACTGTCAAGGATAATACTTTCAGCTGTTGAAAGTATTCCTCTCTCCGTCATCCAACTCTCTGTCATCCTTCGTTTAGCTTTTTTGTAAGTAGCCGACGTGACCTACCTTGGCCCTGACCTGCCGCATGCTAAATTACAACATGCGTATACGTCATCATATAAGAAAGCCTACCTTGGACCAAAAAAAATCACATTCGGGTAGCCATTGAATCAGGCTTTCATCATCTGAAGGACTGTGCACACGCATCTGCATTTGTAGAACAGCCAATAGAAATGCCCTCTCTCTGAAATGACCTGTGATTGGCCAAAGTCTCTCGACATGGGTTAGATTTTCTAAAGCCTGAAAACAGAGCCAAGAGAATGTACAGAAATCTAGTTTTCTCTCAGACCACTTGAATTACAATATGACGAAAGGTTATTGTTTTTCTTTTTTGCCCAATGACGCCAAAACAATACTGCCTACCCAAGCTTTATTGGCTTGAAGTGAGAAGCCAGTTTTGTCTACCTCTGTCTTGAATCAAAAAGAGTTTTGATGGTAAATCTTCCATAGTTGTCATTGTAATCTACATGTGTGCTGTGCAAGAGTAAAAAGATTGACAGGGGTAGCAATGAACACTTAATTGATTATTTTGGAATTTGGGCTCTGTTAACTTGGAGATTTTTACTGTACAGTATATGTGACATTTAAAATATTACAATTTATTTGTTGCTTGTGAAAACAATTAGTTGATAAGGGGCAAACCAGAGTCCGGACGTACTGAGAATACAGCATGTTCTGACTGTGGTATGTCGGCGTAAACAACCTGTAAGACAAAGTCATTAGCCCGCCCCCCTCCTCCTCCCCAGCTGGTCCCCACACTGCACCCTTCCTGAACCTGGGTGGGTGAATGCAGGTCTTTGGAGGAAGGCTGTGGAATGTGGGTGATAGTTGCTAAGTGAAAGCTGCGCTGCCATCTCTGATCATCACAGTCTCCGTGGGTGTGAGTCTCAGGCCAAAACTAAGCAGAACCTTTCACAAGACTGAGAAAGAAGCACAGAGAGAGAGAGAGAGAGAGAGAGAGAGACTTTAACAACATTGAGTTATATATAAAATCCTCACATCTCCATCTTCCATGCATAAGAGGTCTATTATGACTGCTGGCTTCAAAATGAGCTCTCTAACAGGAATATTTATTCAGGAAAGTGAACATAATACCTGAATATACAGTACATTATAGCAAAGCTTGCTTTTGCATATCAACAACTTCTAAACTGACTTGCTGACTGATTGAAGAGACAAAGCATGTGTCTGTGGGAAATGTATCTGATCTGCTAAAAGGGATTTAAAGTGTAAATTGCATGTCCTGAAAGACCGTTTGTTCTGCATATTAATTTCATTTCATTTTTAAGCCTCTGAACTTTTCATTCTGTCAACTGATGTGTAAGGGGTCTGCAGTACAGTAGTAATACTAGGCGTCTGGGGGAAAATGTTAGGATCCTCCATGACCTGCTAATTTTGTGCATTTGTATGTGTGCACACACATACACACACCTTCCTGTGGTCAGTGCTGGGTGGGTGTTGGCTGAGTATTGTTAAGTGGAATGGAGAGCAGGATGGAGGGAATAAAGGAGGGGTCAGGCCCCTTACTTCTGTGTGAACATGCTGAGAAAAATAAAAAGAGATACTTGGAAGAAGGACGTGTATCCGGAAACCTCAGCCAGTTGATGAGATTGTTTGGTTTGAAATGGAACTGGCTTGGTAGTGCTGACTATTAGTCACATCCTACTGTCTGTTTTGGAGAGGGTTCTTTAATTTAATGAGTTCATTGCACAGACGGACTATATTTATGTTAGCCCTTTAACCTGCAATAACAGATTTTTTCTTTACCACTTGGGGGCAGCAGAAACAAAGTTGAGAACACAACATTGACATAGAATCAACTTTGTTGATTTGGTATTTGCAAACTTTACTTAGTAAAATTACTTATTTACACATCCAGCAGTTATAACATTAAAATATGCTATAAACCTCTGTAGAGCTGAGGGAAGCTGCAGAGTTCGGTGATCATTCTCTGTGGGTTTATTGCTGCGGCCCCTTTCACAAACAAGTAGCCATATGACCCATTGCTGATATCAAAATATTGATTTTAGCTGCTTTAAATAATCAAATCCAGGTACATTACATTTGTGTCCATCTTATAGGATGCTGTTAAATGTCCCATTTTGACACGTTCATCCGCATTGCTCTCTCCTCACGTCTGAAAAGGGGCCTGCTTGCCTTAAAAGTCAATGTTTATAGACTCACTGCCAGGACCAGAGGCTTCCTGCTAAAGTAAATGGCTGCTGTGCTAGATCCGTCATAAAGGAGGAGAAAAATTATAAATAAAGTTTGTGAATGTTCCATAAGCGCCCCTCTCATCCTCGCCTGCTCGTCCAACTCTGAGACGGTAGCTTCAAAGAGGCTTCATTAGGTGTAGAGTGGTGATGAGTGTTGTGTTTGGATGTGGAGGAAAGGTGTAGTGTGGATATCATAGTGTGGATATCATCGCTGCATTTGCGGTCCACCACGTTGGTTCAGACTGAAATATCTCAACTATTGGGTGGATTGCCCTGAAATCTTGAACAGACATTTATGGTCCCCAGAGGGGGACTGACTTTGGTAATCCCTGCCTTTTTTTTTCTAGCTCCACTATGAGGTTGACGTGGTTATGAATATTGACTGGATCGCTGTGAAATTTTTTACAAACCTTCATCTCGCCCTCAGGATAAATTGCAATAACTTTGGTAATCCTCTGACTTTTCCTCAAGCACCCTCATACTTTGGTTTATGACCAAATAATACCTGCAAAACTTGTTTTGTGGTAACTACCAAGTGTTAGCATGCTAACAAACTAAACTAAGATGATAAACAAGATGAACATACCTGCTAAATACCACCATGTTAGCATTGTCTTTGTGAGCATTTAGCTAAAAGCACAGCTGTGCCTAAGAACAGCCATACAGCCTTGTTTCAACATAATTATGAGATACTAATCATAGTTTTAATGCCATGGTATATAGAAATAATATAATAATAAATAATGTAATAATTATTATTATTAAAGTATCTTATAATCGTATCTCGTGATTATTAGAAAAACTAAGTTGTGGTAGGGGTTGGATTTTGTTTGTGGCAGAATTGAGTACACACTTTAAAGTACACACTTTAACTTCATTGTGGAGTTATTTTAGGTATGCAGCAGACATAGGAAGTCATTTATTCAGCAATGGATCCATAGAGCAGTGTTGATCATTTATTAATTAAGCCTGCATATCCTCCCTGAGCTGTTGGGGGCTTTTTGTGGAAAAATACATTTTAATCTATGTTGTGTACATGTTTTGCCTGTCCTGTCTAGATCAGAACAGCTCTTACATAATGCCATTTTGATATCCCGGGATTAGGCCAAGGTTCTCTCCACAGACTGGTTGGCTGCTTCCATCATATCAGCCCTCGGGGAAATGACGACTGCTTTTATGGCAAAAAACAAACAAACTATGTGATGTTCCAGTGACGTGATGTTCAATTCCTGGTTTATTTTAGTCTCCACAAACCGAACATAACCCTTTTAGTAGGGCATAATCATATTGGTAACTCAGTCATGAACTCTACCTGACAGGAAGTGAGCAATGCAGATCATAATGATTAGTGGTATGATTATAATGGTACTGGACTAAACCAGCACAGGAGAAGCTGGGCAGGATATGGTAATATGTGGTGAGTTTAGATAAATGAGTGTGTTGTTGAGCACAGAGGAGCAGGTGCACTGGCCCTGCACTGGGAGCGTGGCGGCGTGTACAGGTAGCAGGTAAAGGCTGCCAAGCAGAGCTACTAAAGAGGTGGAGTGCTGTTGCGTAAACACAGGGCCTTAATGTGTACTCTGTAAACCCACTAGGCCTTGCCCTCTTGAGAAAAGCAAGCAATTAGTTTAAGTCTGTGAGCTCAGACGCATGGAGTGTGATACGCACGTTGAGTGAATCTCAACAGATCAATACTTACAGTAGCTGCAGCTCATTGCATTTGGAAACACAGTAAAGTCTTGACTGCACATACATATAGGAGTAAGGCATTCACCTAAAATCAAACACACTATCTTTCATCTGTGTCTTCATTTTGTCAGCGCTCTGAGCCATCTGCCTAATGTCACTGTGGCCCATATCTGTCCTGCTCTCTCTCTCTCTCTCTCTCTCTCTCTCTCTCTCTCTCTCTCTCTCTCTCGCACTCCAGATCTTACTAACTCGTACTCTTCTTACTCTTGTCGACCTTACATTGTCTTTTTCCTTCCTCATCCTCCTTCTTTCGACTTATTTCCTTCCGACCCCCATCATCTGTCAGTCTGCCATTTTATCTGTGTTGTCTATTAGTCTGCTGGTCTATTTTTTACCCCCGCCTTGTTCTTTTTCAACTCATCTGTCCATTACCCATCTGCTTCTATTCTTGTGTCTGTGATACTCTGGAAACTATGTCACCCTGGGTCACCTTTATCCTCTATTGCTATTTTCATTATTCTTTTTGTAGCCACTGTATATACTGTATATGCCCATGATTCATTCATGCTCTCCTGTTTACATGCAAGTTCTCATTAAATGTGTTTCTTTTGTTTTAGGACAGAAGAAAAGCTCTGGTCGTGGGCAATTTCAATGTTGTTTAGGAATTATATTAAATGTTTCATCTCTTGTTCTACCGTGAACACGATATTAACAGTAAGATTGATTTACATTTGAGAAAGTGATTATGGTACAGTAAAGTAAAAGTGCAGAAAATCTGCTGAACAAAGGTTCAAACACAAAGTGGAGCTTATGTAAAGATACACAAAGGGCATTTTAAAACTGAAGGCCCAATATTCTGAAACAACATAAACCAACAGTAACATTTAGACTGCTTTTATACAGCTTTGGATAAACTTTCCAGGGAAATTTCAAATAGTGAAGGAAGCATGGTGATCAAAACACTTGAGGACCTGCATGGACGTGGAAGAACAATCTATCTTAACAATGAAAGGTACTTGAGTAATCCAAAGTGATCTGGATCGTGCTGAAAAGGGTGTTACAGTATATCCTGGAAACCCAGTTGGATGATTTTGGGGGGAAAAGCAGAAGAAACGTAGTTTTTGCTAGGCCTACCAAAAATGTTTGAAGTATTGTATATTCAACATGGGCTGCTTGGGATGGCTTTTTCTTTTTTCTTTTTTTTTGGGGCTGGAAAAAGAAAATAGTTTCCCACAACCTTTAAGACTTGATACATTTCTCCATTTCAGTTTCCTTTTATTATTTTTATTTATATTAAAGGCAGCAACAATCCCTCCAGTATTCACCTTTTTGATTCAAAATATACATGTTTTTAACAAAGTCCCTCAATTGATATTTCTGATTTAAAGATATGTTGATATGAACAATTGAAATAAAAAATTTAACAATTAGGAAAGCCCATTAAAGTTAAGTACTCCTGTTGCATTTCTCCAAGAAATGTATCTTTCAAAATAATTGACACCCAAACCATCATTTATGCCGTATATCTGGGATTTTTTTGATGAAAATGGTTAAAACTGTGAAAAAAGTGCGTAGTTTCTGTCGTCCCCATGAGGAACTCTAAGTAATGACAACAACACTGTCCACATGACGCAAGCCTTCGGTGGTCAGCGCACCACCCCCACCCCTCCCACGCCAGTTGCTAGTAGCTCAAGGAGGAAACGGTGGATTAAAAAACATGATTGACTCTTCAGAAGAGGTAATTATCTTGTAGTCTTTTTCGTCTCCAAAGCTGACCGTTACCTGTTGCCCTTTCTCAGCGATGGCGTAAAACGCATCACTCAAGCTTCTGCGCGCAAAAGTCACCGGAGAGCACCATTTTGTAAACATAGCCATACTGAGAAAATACAGAGAGAGTTTGGTGGAGCTGGGCTTCAAATTAGACCTGAAGCCATTTTTTTTGCTTCTTATTCGTGTTTGATACGAGATGTATCATCTCTGGGCTTCCTTCTGGTGCACACTCAACTCAATGTAATTATTGACCATTGTGAGCTCAATAGATTATTAACAAATAGATAGATTAGTTTGGGGCAAAGCAAAATTTAACTGGTGTGTTTAAAAGAATAAATGATATTTCATATTTATAGAAAGCTTTGACAAATATTTGGACATACATGTTTCTGTTTTAATTTCATTAAATGAGCTGAATATATATCTTATGAATACATTGTCTTCTAATCCTGTCGAAGTGGTTTGAAGGCCTTTAGAGTGTGCAATAACAACGATCGTGTACGTTTATTACGTGACACACTGTATGAGATGGGTCTAATAAAATCTTGGTAGAAGTCTGTGTCAGACTGTACGATATCAATTTGAGTTATGTCAGACAACTTTGTGGTGAATCGTAGAGGTACCGTGTAAATATTAAATAGTAAGAGAGCTGAGGCACGTCATCAGCTTGCGTTATCCATGTGAAAAATGCAGCAAACAATAAATAATGTTTGGCCAGAATGCCACAAACTCTTTCATTTTGTCTTGATCATTTTGGTGTTTTCTCCTCTAAAATGTATTCAAAATGTCTCTTACAAAATGTCACACCGACCAGTGTATTCTGTGTTTTTTATGTTGCATTCTGATTGGTTGGTTTGTAGTGGTGGATTATAGCAGCAGTCACATTGTGAGAAAATCGGTCGTTGGTGGACATGTCTCACAATGTGATCTAGGACCAGACTTGGAATGACGATCAAAGATTTTTACCACGTTTCTCTCACGATTATCAACTTTTGTCTCAGACAGCCTGAAATCACACCGTGTGAAGGGTCCTTAATGTATATAGTTTGTCTATAGTTTGGAAACAAATGTTTGAGGAAAGAGGTAGACAGGGGAATAAAAACCATGCCAGTAGTATCATAATTTAACCCTTACAAAGAGTGCAATAAAAGCCTTTCACCATTTTAGTTCTTAGTCTTTTTATGACTTGTTTATGTTTATGTTATGTTAAGATCTTCCGGTAAAGTCAAGCACTTGAGATGTACTGTCTCTGTTAGCATCACTGTTGCTCTCACTGTCAATGAAACCAGTCAACCAGACAGTTTTACTATGATTTAAGATTAAACCCACAGAAAAATAGACATCCTTTTTACACTATTTAAAAGTGTACACCTGTGGACCTTTCTCTTTCAGTATAGACTGAGGTTTTTGATTAATTAAACCATTTTGTGCCAGAAACAATAAAAACAACACTGTTATATGACAAATTAATTTATACCTGCTTACTTTTATGCTTGAATCGTGATTCATTCACTTCCTTTGTCCTTCCTCCCTCCTCTCTCGTCTCTCCAGGTGAGCGCTAATGTCCTGATCTTCCTGTGCACTAACATAATTGGTATCTGTACCCACTACCCCGCTGAGGTTTCCCAGAGACAAGCCTTCCAGGAGACCCGAGGATACATCCAGGCCAGACTACACCTGCAGAGGGAGAATCAACAACAGGTAGGCCAGCACACAAATGCTATACACATTTGTCTATATGTATATAATGACCACATTGGCCAGAATATAAGACCTTTTCCAACACTTGTTTTTGAAAAAAATGGCCTCAACCTTGAAGTCTTTTCACTCGTAAAAATAAAACTTGAAATACTTCTATTAAAGCAGAATGTGACTCCCAGATTGTCCAAATATGTTTTCAAGTAAAGAAAATATTTCACATTAATTGCCTGTGCAATAACCCAGCTTAATTTTCACATTTAAATTAGAATTTATTCAGAGATTGCTGCTGAGTATTGTGTAAAATTATGTATATTGTATGTACAGGAAACATATTTTTGTGCTTTATGTTTTTGTATTGTTGTCCTTTCGTTTATTTGTACATGTGTTTTTTATCGTGTACTGCATCGACTTTCCCATCTAGAACAATAAAGTGACTGAATTGAACATGAGTCTCATATTCACACACTCTGCTGTCAGGCTCATGGCGGGAGTTACTGCCAGTTAGCTTTGTGTCTGTTTCAGCTCTCCATCATTACATGCAGTGATATACTGTATTTTGGGCTATTTGGACAGATGATTCGTCCCCTTGTCCATTTCTGTAGTAAAGATATCAGGCATTTTCTTCCTGGAAGCAAAACACTAGCACAAGCTGTCAAAATCTCTCGTAGGTTGAACTGGATCAACTTTAAAATACAATATAAAAGGACTTGAATTAACTAGCTAGTTTAACAATATTAAGCTTAAAAATAACCCATATTGCAATACACTCTTTAGAAGCCTCAGTTACACCAGTACTATCTCCCTTCAAAAAGAATATCTGACAATGTGAAAAAGTACATGTCTCACCAGTCACTTTTCCAAACATTATTTCCAGAACAAATATTGTCTTATATTTTTAGATATTTTCTCCAGATATCAAAATTTTGATTATCTGCCAAGTACCAAGTACTGCTCCTTTTTTTCCCCCAAATTTAAAATCTGTGTCCCTCACTGCATGTAAACTCTCTGGAATCATTTTAATTAATGAGGCCAGGGATTGTTGTAGCACTAAACATTGAGTCAGCGGCCTGCCATCACTAAATTACTATAACTGATAGTAGAATTTTATAATGTCACTGCACGGGATACCACGTTACCGTTAGCTAGTAGCTGGATTTAACACAACGGTTAAAATGCTGACAGCTTATGTTAAGCGGCGTAAAGTGTGACTGTATTTCCCTGTAGAGGATTCCAACAGCGGGACCTAACAGTCCACAGCTGCCGCTGTCGGAAAAACAACACAGACGGTGCGTTTACTTGAAACTCGCCAGCCTTGTGGTACATTCAAAGTTATTGTAAAATACCCTTTTCCCATCTGGTGCTTGTTTTTGTCGTTTACCAGCAATTTACTGGTGAAATAAGTAATTGTTATAAGTTATTGTTATTACATTATTAACCAATCATTTAATTTTGACCATATGGGCTTAACAATAAACAAGCCGTTCTTTAATGTTGCCAGCTGTCTTTTTGTGCTCCTTTTTTTTATATTTAATATTATATACATTATAAATATATTATATACAGTTGTGTTCAGAATAATAGCAGTCCAACATCACTAACCTCATAAATCAAATTTTTTGGTAGAAGTGATATTTCTACATGGCAAATAATTTACTAGTAAGTGTTGTAGAGTCATAGAAAACCAACAGACCCAACAGTCATGACATGCATGCTGCTCATTCTGTAAAATTGAATCTGTAATTGAAAGAGGCATGTTCAAAATAATAGCAGTGTTGTGTTCACTTAGTGAGGTGATTGATTCTGTGAAGACACAGGCGTCAATTATGGCCCATATTTAAGGAAGGAAGGAAGCAAATGTTGTGCATGCTGGTTGTAGTGCATTTCACACTGAAATACTCAGCAAAATGGGTTGTTCCAGTCATTGCTCTGAGGAACAGCGGACTTTGATTAAAAAGTTGATTGAAGAGGGGAAAACATATAAAGAAGTGCAAAAAACTATAGGCTGCTCAGACAAAATTATTTCAAATGCCTTGAAATGGGATCCAAAGCCTGAACGACGTGGGAAAAAACGGTCAACTACCATTCGAATGGATCGAAGAATAGCCAAGATGGCAAAGGCTCAACCAATGATCAGCTCCAGGAAAATCAAAGAAGACTTAAAGTTACCTGTGAGTACTGTTACAATCAGAAGGAGGCTATGTGAAGCAAAGCTATCAGCTAGAAGCCCCCGCAAAGTCCCATTGCTGAAAAAAAGAAAAATTTGCCAAAGGACACATTGACTGGCCAAAGAAAAAGAAAGAAAAGCAAATTGTTCTTTTTGGGTCTAGGGGCCGCAGACAGTTTGTCCAACGACACCCATGCACTGAATTCAAGCCACAGTACTGTGAAGACAGTAAAGCATGGTGGTGCAAAAATCATGTTATGGGGATGTTTCTCATACTGTGGTGTTTGGCCTATTTATCGCATACCAGGGATCATGGATCAGTTTCAATACATCAAAATACTTGAAGAGGTCATGTTGCCTTATGCTGAAGAGGAAATGCCTTTGAAATGGGTCTTTCAACAAGACACTGACCCAAAACACACCAGTAAGCGAGCAAAGTCTTGGTTCCAGATGAACAAGATTGATGTTATGGAGTGGCCATCCCAATCCCCAGACCTCAATCCCATAGGTGACATCAAAAATGCTGTTTCTGAGGCAAAACCCAGTAATGCAGAGGAATTGTGGACATTCCAGTATTCCTGGGCTGGAATACCTGTTCACAGGTGCCAGAAGTTGGTCGACTCCATGCAACACAGATGTGAAGCAGTTCTCGGAAATAATGGTTATGCAACTAAATATTAGTGCAGTGATTCAAAGTAAAGCAAACCCTTGAGACATTTTTCAGTTTATACAGTAAATGTTTGAGTTTATAAAGAAAAATGCAAATACTGCTATTTTTTTGAACAGCCTAATATTTCTTTTTCTTCACTTTCTGTAAAGGTATAACACAAACTTGATCAATTTTGGTCATGTTTTGATTTAGAATTGAATGTGCAGTGTTCCCAGTGCATTGATATTATGGAATTAAAAGCTATTCAAAGGATTTTGAGCATTATTCACTTTTTTAAATCACACTGCTATTATTTTGAACACAACTGTATTTTTCAGGTTCAGGCACTGGTTCAGGCACTGTTTAGGCACCGGCACTGTTTTAAAAGTATCGTTTTAGCACCGGTTTCGGAAAAAACCCAAACGATACCCAACCCTCGTCAGTCAACTAACTTGGAAACATTTCTTTACAGCACAGCAGTAATTAATGTTTGGCATTGGCTTTGCATTTCTATGATGTCTTTCTCTCTGTGTGGTAAAGTACTATACTTGAGTATCTCCATTTTACTTTTTACTACTCCAACACTGTACCTCTCTACTGTTGGGTGTCAAATAAAGACACAAAAATGCACCCAAAAATACTTACAAACATGAACAAGAAATAACACTATCAAAAAGCACAGTGGACTCAGAAATGGAGGCTACATCATCGGTCATATAATTATTCTTAAACTTTTATTCTCAACAAATCCCATGAAATGACCAAATATATGTGTTTGCTTTCTCAATACTTTTTGACTTCCCATCCCCGTCTGTTCCTCTAAAGCCCATTCATTCCTACAGAAAAAGTAAATCTTTGAAAATTGGTCACATTGTTTTTTTTAATCCTTTCATGGGATTTGTTGACAATAGTATAAATAAAGAATATCACCAGACTTAACCTTTAACTTCTGCCTAAAACTAAACCTCATCCTAATTCTAACTAATCCGTCCATTTTGCACATACTGTAGACAACTATATTGTGAATGATACAATCTGCAATTTGTTTCTTTTTGTGTATTTTTGTTTTTCAGGAACGTCTGTTGCTTTCAGTGTTGCCAAGGCACGTTGCTATGGAGATGAAGGCTGACATCAATGCCAAGAAGGAAAACATGATGTTCCATAAAATCTATATCCAGAAACACGACAATGTCAGGTCAGCCGGGACACTTGGCTTCAGTGCTTTATTTCATGTTTTACCCATGAATTCAAATTTCACTTACTCAATCTACCTTGTTTTCTGTTATCGCACTTGTAATATTCATGTAAGATACCTTGAGAGTACATTATATGATATGCTATGTATCATATGTCATCTTTAAAACATAATAATACATGTTAAGATGTATTGCCCATAAAATTAAACACAAAACATAACTTTTTCCATAAATCTTCCTGAGAATGACTACACATTTGTACATGCATGCGCACGCACACACACACACACACACACACACACACACACACACACACACACACACACACACACACACACACACACACACACACGCTCACAGAGTCATAAGAGGGTAGAGTGATTTGGCAGAGTGGAGGCTAATTAACACTAGTGAGGGAATACTTAATCACCAGCAGCCAAGATAAGATAATCCCCAAAGATGGAGAGCTTCAGCGCGCATTCAATTACAGCACTGAGCAAACACACTGCACATAGTCCCTCTGTCCCTCACTCACACACTCACACACACACAAACATGCACGCACACACACACATACACACACACAGACACACACACACACACACACACACACACATTATTAGCACAGATCTTCTTCAGAAGACTTTAGGGCCAAACATTTCTGCCTCTCTCAAGGTCAGCACATAGTAACATACTGCAACAAACTGTAGTACTGCTGTTGCTGCTGCTGTGTAGTGATGAAAATAAATGTAGCACAAAAAGTAAGGAAATTTGTATTTGTTAGATTATTTCTCTGTGGTAACAATGCTTTTTGGCAATAAATCTTATACCGTTGGAAAGCCTGTTTAGTTCCCTTTCAAATGGGGCCCCATTTGTAAGGAACCTGCATTTGTGGGATGAGCAGCAGCGCTGATTATGTGGGTTGCGCCCATGAAACATTTTCCAAATCTTCTCTGCCAATGCCATCAGGTTATTTTGCTGTTGCTATTGACACTTCTATTGGAGCTTCTGGTACCCCCAGGTGCTGCCAATCAGAGAGATACAGAGATGAGATTCTGCACCCAGTGGCAATCCCATATGTCCACAGTCTGGGACCGAACTCTATCCTCCAAGATGACAACGCTCGCCCCCACAGGGCGGGGTATATCACAGACTACCTCCAGAATGTGGGAGTGGAGACGATGGAATGGCCTGCCAGCAGTCCTGACTTCAACCCCATTGAACACTTGTGGGATCAGCTTGGGCGGGCTGTTCGTGCCAGAGTGACCAACACAACCACGTTGGCTGACTTGCGACAAATGCTGGTTGAAGAATGGGGATGCCATCCCACAGCAGTGTGTGACCAGGCTGGTGACCAGCATGAGGAGGAGGTGCCAGGCTGAGGCTCCTGTTTGTGAAATGAATAAATTGTTAAATTGCCAATATGTCTTGTTTCTTCAAACTTCAATCATCCAATCCACCAAACACCAAACGAGTCAATGGCAGAATAAGCTGTTTGGCATTGGCAGAGAAGATTTGGCAAATTTTTCATGGGTGCAACCCACATACTCAGCATTGCTGCTCATCCCACAAATGCATCTTCCTTACAAATGGGGCACCATTTGAAAGGGAAGTAAACAGGCTTTCCAACAGTATAAGATGTATTGCCAAAAAGCATTGTTACCACAGAAATAATCTACCAAACACAAATTTCCTTACTTTTTGTGCTAAGTTTTTAATCATTTGCTAATGCTAAAATTTCAACACTGAACCCAAGTGAGGATGCTTGATAGGTTAATTCAACGATTAAAAGTGGTTTTCTTCTGTTTTTCCACCTCTTTTATCTCGTCCTCAGTATTCTGTTTGCAGACATCGAGGGTTTCACCAGCCTGGCCTCTCAATGCACGGCTCAGGAGCTGGTCATGACACTCAATGAACTCTTTGCCCGTTTTGACAAGCTGGCATCGGTAAGGATCCACAGCGTCTTTTCTCCTATGTCTGTTGTGTTTTCTTAAAGGAGTAGTTCTGGGACATAGCTTTAGAGGGGCTGATAGTCTGATTTTGTTACCATATCCAGGTTAACTGTTTCCCCTCTCTTTCAGTCTTTACACTCAGCTAATCCTGGCTGTAAAGTCATTCTTAACTGACAGATATGACTAGTTTGAAAATGTCAAACTATTCCTTCTTTTTTTTTTTCTCCTCGGAAAGCTTCAACTTATCAACCTCATTTGTTTCTTTTCATCCTTTTTTCCTACCTTTTTCAGGAGAACCACTGTCTACGTATTAAAATTTTGGGTGATTGTTACTATTGTGTGTCTGGACTGCCTGAACCCCGGGCTGACCACGCCCACTGCTGTGTGGAGATGGGCGTCGACATGATAGAGGCGATCTCGTGAGTAGAAATAGTGTTTGCATATGTTTGCATGTGTTTGGAGTTAGTTTGTTTGCTGTCGTTTGCAAAGTTTTGTCCTGTCGGAGACACTGATCGTCTGGGCTGTGTGTGTCTGCAGGCTGGTGCGCGAGGTGACAGGGGTCAACGTTAACATGCGCGTTGGGATTCACAGTGGGCGTGTGCACTGTGGTGTGCTTGGTCTCAGGAAGTGGCAGTTTGACGTGTGGTCAAACGATGTCACACTGGCAAACCACATGGAGGCGGGAGGCAAAGCAGGGTGAGGGAAATAAACACAGGTGCACACACACATGGACAGTTTGCACATTATAAAAAACATCCCAATGTAGAATAGCTATCAACCCAACACTATTTACAGTGGTCAACCGAATTTTCTTTGATAAAAACGACCCTTTAAGATTCTTTATAACCAATTAAGTGAAGGAGGTTCACCTAAAATATTGCCTAACCTTTCTCAATGTAACTAATTCATCTGAAAATATACAACATTTGAGAACAGTTGATTATTTTTTTGCTATAATTCATGTAGATCATTTCTCTGACCTATGTTATACAGTAATTCCAGAACTGCTCAGAAGTGTGTCTGGCATTCCCAAGTTCTGCATATACCAATAAAGAAATAAAGCACACACCCATTTGCACACTCAAATATGGACATGCACACATATGCAGGTTTTATATAAAAATTCCTTGTCTGTTTGTAGGCGGATCCACATCACTAAGGCCACCTTGCAGTATCTTAATGGAGACTATGAGGTGGAACCAGGTTTTGGAGGTGAGAGGAACGCGTATCTAAAGGACAACAGCATCGAGACCTTCCTGGTTCTTGGCTGCAGCCAGAAACGGGTCAGTGCACAAAAACGCACACAGCTCAATAAAGATATTATAGGTTTATTATAGCATGCCTTTCAGGAAAAATATTATTTAAGAAATTAAAATATTTTATATTTTACATTTTCCCTATATTGAAAATATGCATTTAAAAACATATATTACATACATTTATATTTTTAAACTTTAAAATGTTTTTTTTTTTACTTTGAAATGTTTATTTCCTTTTATCTAATCCTTATTTTTCACCCTTATTTTAATTATTATTATTGCACAACATTAGCCTTTTAGCACATCCTTTAGAACAGGGGTCTTCAACGTTTTTTTAAGCCAAGGACCCCTTAACTGAAAGAGAGATGGAACAGGGACCCCGTACTACATATATTGTACAAAATTAAGTTGCATCTAAAACTGGGCCTACAATAACGTGTAGAGCGTATCAAGTTGTCTTTGTCCTTAAACTTTCAGTCCATTTAAATTTGTCCAAAATTATTTCCCGAGCTGCATGTCATAGTTAACAAGGCTAACTGGACCCAAACTGATACATCACCATTGGGTAACTCAGCAGTGTCTAGAAGCTTTAAGATGGACATATACTGTATATGTCTATGGGTGTTAAGCTGCAGGTCAACAGTGACAAGTGGAATAACTGTAACATCAAAAGCTGTGAAGGAGGCATAATCTTAACAGATGAGAGTGGACAGATTTGTGAATTAAGTAATCTTTCTAGATCCTGAACTGACTGTACACTCTTCCTTGTGGGCGTAATAAATAAAAAAGACCTCTTCTAGTGTATTTAGTCACTTATATTGTCATTGACTGTTGTGTGAGAACAGCTGGTCAAGCCTTCATGTTCTTCCCTCTGAGCAGAAGGAGGAGAAGGCGGTGATGGCTAAGATGCAGAGGACGAGAGCCAACTCTAATGAGGGGCTGATGCCACGCTGGGTCCCCGACAGAACCTTCTCCAGGACCAAAGACTCTAAAGTCTTTAGACAAATGGTAAGAATCAACACCAACACACACCTTCGTAGGTAGCCGGGCGGCTTTTCTCTGAGAGTCATATTTTGTGTCTGTTTTTTTCTTCAGGGGATTGATGAGACCTCCAGTAAAGACAAGTGAGTACTGACTCTTGATGCTTAACACATATGAAGACTGCTGCAGTGCTGGATGTCATTAAGAACCTGTATCTTTTTGCAGCCGTTGTGTTCAGGAGGCGATGAACCCGGAGGACGAGGTGGATGAATTTTTGGGGCGAGCTATTGACGCTCGCAGCATTGACCAGCTAAGAAAAGACCACGTTAAGAAGTTCCTGCTCACCTTCCAGACATCTAGCCTGGAGAAAAAGGTTGATCCTAAGACCCCTGATTATTGTCTTTGCTTCTTCAACTTAAATATAATACATGTATGGAGGAGGGAGCTGGCTGCTGCTCATATCTGACTATGTTTTTTCTTCTTCTGCTGTTTCCTCTTGCAGTATTCCAAGAAGGTGGACGATCGTTTTGGAGGCTATGTTGCGTGTACTCTACTAGTATTCTGCTTCATATCCTTCATACAGATTGTTATCTTTCCACAGTGAGTACTTCCTAAATTCACATACTGTAGATCCTCCCGTATGTACTGTGTGTTTTTAGGGTTGCTTTCACACCTGTAGTTTGGTTTGTTTGGTTTGGACTGAGTAGAAAAAGTAGAAAAATATAGATTGATGCCTTATTGTTCACACTGAGTTATTAAAAGTAAACCAAGAGCTGTAAGTCATTCAGACTTACAGGTAGCTCATTGGACGGTTTTGGTGACCTTTACTCTATTTGGGGAAATCAAATTGCTGCATTTTGTGAACCATGTATGTTTATTTATTTTCTAGAACTGGGCAACGATTAAAAGTTTTAATCGCGATTAATCGCATTGTTATACGCAAAATCCAATAATGAAGTCAAAAGAAGTGTATAGCGCAATTTTATTTTAAATGTTCTGCCATATGAACGAAAGTGCCATAACATTTGTTCTGCAAACACTTAACATCAGCATTTTGTTTATACAATAGCAGATAAATAAAATATTTAGTGTAAATCTCAACTTAAACAATGTAATCAAAGCATATATATATTTATATATATATATATTAGGGCTGTGAAAATAACGCGTTAATTTCGATTAATTAATCTGACAAAAAATAACAGATTAATCCATTCCATATTGACGTTTGACCCGGAGCCGTTCTAGCCACTATTTGACTGTAAAATGAAGGAGGGAGACGAGAATGTGCTGCCTGGATCATTGATTGGAACATTTAGCTACTTGTTACTTCTTCCTGCCAACCCTGGCTACCGAAATCTGGTGCCACGATATGTCTGCTCTTCTCTCTGATGCTCTGAAACGGTAGTGATGTGACAACCGGCTCTTTTACGCGAGTCGGTTCAACCGGACGGTTGTTGGTTGGCGAACCGAGTCTATAGATTCGGTCAACGGTTCACGTGCCTGCGGCTGCAGCATCCGGCTACTCCCGGTCTCGGCAGTAGCCGGGTGCCCGCCCGGTCTGCTCGTGACAGCCTGTAACATTCACTTCTCTAACATTTAACTTAACATAACTAAGATAACATGTGTATTTGTATGTGATGCACTTCCCAATCAATAATGTGTGAATTTCCGAACACAGTCACCTAAGATGCATCAGAAACAAGGCTTGGTTAATAACTCAAACTTGCCGAGAACCGTTAGACAAACCGTTTGCTTATATACTCGAGCGGTTGTTAACGGTTACATTCGGTCTCGACTCTCGGCAGTGCAGACTCTCGGCAGTAGCCGGGTGCACGGTCTCTACTCTCTTAACAACTCTTTCGGTCCAATGAATCGTGCTGCTCGAGGTAGCCCATTTCCTGATTGATTCTACCACCACTCCAGTGGAGGCGCTAATGAGGTAAAAAACAGGAGTGAGTCGGTTCATTGACGTATGTCACTCGATTCTCCCGGCTCAGTGACACGAATCGGGTTAATAACCGGCTCTTCGGTCAGTTCGTCATCACTATGAAACGGACGATACAGGCAACACAAACACCGCTGCACGTGACGCTAGTTAACACTATACTTGACAGCAGCTAACGTTAGCCTACCGCTAGCTAGTAGCTGGATTAAACACTGTTAAAATGCTGACAGCTAACGCTAAACGGTGTAAAGTTTGACTGTGTTTTACTGTAGAGGATTCAGCACAGACGGTGCGTTCAATGAAACTGGTAAACTACAGCCTCGTGGTGCATTTGAAGTTATTGTAAATGTCCTTTTCCCATCTGGTGGTTGTTTTTGTCGTTCAACAGCAATTTACTAGTGAAATAAGTTATTGTTATAGATTATTATCAAAGCATTTAATTTTGACCATATGGCCTTAGCAATAAACAAGCCCTTCTTTAATGTCACCGACTGTTGTTTAGTACCCTTCTTTTTTCTTTTCTTTTTTTACTTTCTTAAAAAGTATCGGTTCAGGCACCGTTAATTATGTATGCGATTAATTTCGATTAATTAATCACAGAGGATGTAATTAATTCGATTACATTTTTTAATCGATTCACAGCCCTAATATATATATATATATATATATATATATATATATATATATATATATATATATATATATATATTTAAAAAACAAAATCCTGAGCCACAATCATAACATCAAAAATGTAATACTGAGGTAATTATGGTTACCCAGTGTTGTCCAGTAGTCCCCAGTGAGAAGAACACGTTGTAAAGTTGTCGCTTTTGCGGTCCTCTCCTTTTCATAACAACTTGTGTATTCTTCTTGTGATGGTGCGTCTTGAGGGAATCTCATACCTGCCGTCATTTGTTACGATTCTCAGAATGTTTCTCAGACCGACGTCCTCCACAACACTAATGGGCCTGCAGTCTGTAGCTATCCACTTCGCTATGGCATTTGTTAGCTTCTCTTGCCTTTGTTTATCTATACTTCTCCCACACGCTGCATCTAACGCAGTCTGCCGACGCGCCACTGTTTGTTTCGTTGAATGATTAGCTGGTATCAACTGTGTGTATTGCGCTTAGGTGATATTTCAGACTGGAAGTACTCTGGCGATAAGAAAATTCAAATTTGCAGTGGTTACAAATAACTTTGGTTCTGTCTACTGCGCCGTCTGGAAGAACTTTAAAATGAAAATGGCCATGTAAAAGTTCCGTACCCTTCTCCATGTTTCTTTATCTGCCAGTTCTTTTCTTTTCCGGTTCCTGTAAGCGTGGCAGCAGTCAGCAACAGACTTTTACAAAATAAAAGCCTATGAGCAACAGACTTTTACAATAATAAAAGAAATAATAAAAACTGCGTTAATGCGCAATAAAATTATCGCGTTAATTAATTAATGAGTTAACGCGATAATAACGCGTTAATTTGCCCAGCCCTATTATTTTCAAAAAGTTACCTAATAAAATTCATTATGAGAAGTATTAGTCCAGACTGCAACAAGACCTTGTATATGCGTATGTTCTCATACAAACAGTACAAAAACTGAGTCTCGGTCCATAATATTACAGGTGGAAGCTTACTGTTTGAATGTGTCACGTTTTATTAATGAAATGCTAAAATTGGGTTTATGACACTAGCTCAACATACCTGTTTTAACTCCTTTTCACTTTCAGCAAATTATTTTCCATAAATATACACAGTTCATCACTTGTATCGAAAACTTACAAGATCTTAACATTTCACAATTAGCAGATGGATAAATATAAGTTAAGCTTTTGAATTCATTGCACACAGTCGCACACAAAAGGGTTTGATTGACAGCGTTCACACCAAACAGTTTAGATGTGAAAGCATTTTAAATGTTTCTCTATAACTGTGTTTAAGTGTTTCTCTATAACTATGTTTATGTATTCTCCCTTGCAGCACCCCAGTCATGCTGGGAATCTACATTAGTATCTTTGTCATACTTGCCAACATCCTTTTCATCTGTGCCATATATTCGTGCATCAAGGTAGCTTTTCAAAACGCACAAACAGATATTTTGCTAATATGTCATTCATTGTATATGTGTAAATCATTTATTTTCCCCCTCCCCTCCTCTTGAAGCTCTTTCCAGCTGCAATGCAGACTGTTTCAAAGAAGATTGTCCAGTCGCGCACCAACAGCACCCTGGTTGGAGTATTTACCATTATCCTTGTCTTCATCTCTGCCTTTGTTAATATGGTATGATTACAGTCAGCATATCCATACAGTACACAAACCATACATGTTGAAAATCATGCTGAATACATGTGTGTGTATGTTCGGCCTCACTGCAGTTTGCCTGTGACACCAAGAGCTTGGCACAATGCGTAGCCGAGAAGCTGAACACCTCTGCAGCGCTGGTGACGCCCTGTTTGATCCGCACCTTGAATGTGTCCATTGAAGGGGGTCTGGAGATCTGTTCTAGCGAAGGCCCCTCCTGCCCTTTTCCTGAGGTGAGTTCATTGTTATGTCACCACTTCACTGTTTGTGTTCTCTACGCAACTGGTCGAACCATTTCAAAAATGAAAATGTCACATTTACATTTGTGTTTTTTTCTGAGATCGGTTGTTGATAATACCTCTTTGTGATGCTGCTCTCCAGTATTTCAGCTACAGTGTGCTGCTGACGCTGCTGGCTTGCTCAGTGTTCCTGCAGATCAGCAGCATAGGGAAGCTGGCCCTCATGCTGCTCATCCAGCTCACCTTCCTGCTGCTGGTGGAGTGGCCACAAGTAGCACTTTTCGACAACGCAGACCTCTTTGTCACCTCCAATGCCATGTAAGTGGTACAGGTTGTGCATGCTAATGCAGAGGAGGGGGCATATTTTGTTAAATGAAACAAAAGGGTTTTAGCATGCTTACATTCCCCAAACTAAGGTATCAAAAAAAGTATTGTTTTGATATCAATACCGAAACTGAAGTATCATATTGGCACCAATATCAAACATTTTGAAACAATACGATTGTGTTGTACCCTTTTGTGCCATTAATTAAAACATTTATGACTTAAAATGTAATAATTTTAAATGTCAGAGTTTTGTATATTTCATTATTGTTCTAATGGTCATTATTTTATTTTTAGTGATTTAAATGAAACTAGCGCTCAATGGTAAGAATTTGTATTTGGACTCACACTTTAGAAACACTTTAAATAAATTAATATTAAATGATTATTTGCTTTATTTGTATTGACCAGAATGCATTTTTGTGTTTGTATTTTTAGGTCCAGTTTCAATGAAACTACAAACCAGTGGTAAGATTACAGCACATTCAGTGTTACTTTTGAAGGTTTTTATCTCTTTTCCCATTAATGTCACCATGTGTCTGTCACTTTGCAGCCCATTTGTTGTGACAAAAGTGTCCCTGAGGGTCATGACTCCAGTGATCCTCACAGTCTTTGTCCTGGCACTGTACCTGCACGCCCAGCAGGTTGAATCTACTGCACGCCTCGACTTCCTGTGGAAATTACAGGTATGTGCAGCGTCCACTAGAGGGCGTCATCTGACCACGTGAACTACAAACACAATCTCTTCACTTTTCTGCGAAAGCTGATGAAGATGATTGAGTTGTCTCACAGTTTATTAGTGTCTGATAATAGAACATCTGCAGTCTAGTCCACACCTCGACCCTGCCAGACATTTTATTACAGCATTCATAAAAGCTAAATATATCTAATAAAGAGCATTCACTCCCAGGCCACAGAGGAGAAGGAGGAGATGGAGGAACTGCAAGCCTACAATCGTCGCCTCCTTCATAATATTCTGCCTAAGGACGTAGCCGCTCACTTTTTGGCGCGTGAGCGGCGTAACGACGAGCTGTACTACCAGTCCTGTGAGTGTGTGGCCGTCATGTTTGCCTCCATCAGCAATTTCTCTGAATTCTACGTGGAGCTGGAGGCCAACAACGAGGGAGTGGAGTGTCTCCGGCTGCTCAACGAGATCATTGCTGACTTTGATGAGGTAAAGTTGGTTGAGGCATGTTTGTAAAGCTCAGTGTGTTGTCCCTTTGACCTTTGCTTACAGCTAATTTTAAAAGTTGCTCAAATGTAATCACTGTCTGTTCTCAGATTATCAGTGAAGAGAAGTACAGGCAGCTAGAGAAGATCAAGACCATTGGTTCCACCTACATGGCGGCCTCCGGTCTCAATGACTCCACTTACGACAAGGAGGGCCGTTCACACATTATTGCACTGGCCGACTACGCCATGAGACTGAGGGAGCAGATGAAGTACATCAATGAGCATTCCTTCAACAACTTCCAGATGAAGATAGGTAACTAAGCAGAAGTTACAGGGGCCACATGTTGAAAACAATAGCTTTTCTTTCCTAATATGTTAACAGTAGCAGCTTTGTTGATGCGGTCAAATGTTTTTGTCTTTAATTCCCAGGTCTGAACATTGGACCAGTGGTAGCAGGGGTTATTGGTGCACGGAAGCCTCAATATGATATTTGGGGAAACACCGTCAATGTGGCCAGTCGTATGGACAGTACAGGTGTACCTGACTGCATACAGGTAGGTGTCATGTAAGCTTGATGGTGTTTTAAGCCCCCAACGTCTCCTTCCAAGCAGTGCTGCGACCATTGACTTCAAGGCACCTAACCTTAACCCTAACCATAACCATTGCCTAATCCTAGTAGGAGACGTTGGGGGCTTAGAACACTGATAAACGTCATGTAACAACTATTAAAATTCAGGATTATTCTACAATACTCATGAAACATGTTACATTCAGTTGCCACTTTATTAGCTATACCTGTACATTGTATGGCAATTCAATGCGTCAGCTCTGCCATAAAGTCTATCTTTATGAAGTTTATAATGTTAAGTTTTTGTTGATTGTCGGAAATCTGTAAATTCAGTTTATTTCAGCTTATTGCTGAGGTCATAAGTTAACGGTGGTATATTATATTGAGAGAGGCCCAGTATTACAAATGCTTCTGAATACAATACATTCCAGTACAACACCACCACAGTTACTATGACATCAGTTCTAAAAACATATATTTTAATAAACACCTCTATGACTATATTTTATTTAGATAATATCACAAATTTGCCTCAAGGGGCTTTACAATCTGTATGACACCCTCTGTCCTTAGACCCTCGCTTGAAGGAAACAGTCCCCAAAAGAAACCTTTAGCGGCGAAGAAACCTTAGGAAGCGCAACTGTGGAAGGAATCCCTCTTGCTGGATGGACAGACGTGCAATAGATGTCATGTGAACAGAATAGACCAACATAATACAATGACAGTATAGACAATCAGGATGACAAAAGTTTACATAGAATGTAAACATATATGAAGAATATGGATCCGGGAGGACTTTCAGGTTTTGACAATCAAAAAGTAGACTTTATGACAGAACTGCTTAGATTGTACATGTGTACCTAATAAAGTGGCCACTGAGTGTATAATAAATACCTGGTAGATTACTGTAAGAGCTCATGTGTCTTATAGTGTCACTGTTGATTTCTAAACCTTACAGCTGAGGTCATTTACTTAACTAGCCACAAAGCAAGCTGATTCCAACAATATTGAGCAACCAGCAGCTGAGGATTAGAGCAGCTTTAAATGAAAATGTTTACTGTCATTATTTTTGGAATAATGGTTACTTTTCTACCCCAACAAATATTAGAAACTGTAGTCTCATAAGAGCTGGAATAAGTAACCTTCCACCTGCACATTTTAAATGAAATTGAGGGAACTAAAAAATTCTAAATAATGTAGTCTCTGGTTGTCAGACTGTGGATTCATGATATTATCTACATTTTGAAAAAATGCATCGTGCTCCTTAATTTGATCAGATAAGTATTTATACAGCCTTATATAAATCTATCTTTTCCGTTCTGCTCTCAGGTGACTACAGACCTTTACCAGGTGCTTGCAAACAAAGGGTACGTGTTGGAGTATCGTGGGGTGGTTAAGGTCAAAGGGAAAGGCGAAATGACAACCTACTTCCTGAACGATGGCCCGCCCAACAGTTAGCAACCGTGGCAGCAGCACATGTTGGGATGTTCCCCACTGCAAGGACACAGCACCACTGAGTGAGGACTCACAGTGTGAGAGAATGGCTTGAATCCCAAGTAAGGAGGAAAAAAAACTCAAGACTTCAAAAGGAAAGTGTTCTTGATGAAAGGAAATTTTCTCGTTTGACAGCCATTTTGGCTCACATACATGTTGAAGGACACATGTTTTTCTCATGTCTAGCCTCTCTCTCAGGCTTCTTGAAAGATGCAAAGTCTGTTTATTTAAAACAACGCCTTTTAGCCTGTGTCAAAAGAAGATAAACGCTGTACATAAGGCTACTTTATATTTTTACTTTGTTTTTTTTCTGGTAATTCTTTTTATTTCACATGAATTATGAACAGGTACTCATATTTTGTTTTTGACTTAATTATTTATTTTGATCTTGAAGTTTTGTGCAAAAGGTCCTTTATGAAAAAGTGTGAATACATACGTGCACAAATATCCAGTTTATTACACGTTAATAAGTGTGTATGTACATGCATATTTGTGTGTGTATGAATATATGTATGAACTGAGGAGGAATATATTGACCAAAGACTAAAGTATTTACTAAAAGCAAGGCAAGACATGTTTGATATGTTCTCACTACAACTGCTGGCAGCACAGGCTGCTTATTTTGTTTTCATAAAATATATACAATACATTTATTTTGTCTGCCATTCAGGCAGCAAAGATCCGATCACTTTAACTGAAAATTATGATGTTGCCCTCAACCTCTAAACAAAATGAGTAAAGACGACTAAGGATGTTATTAGAAGGTGATATCTGAAATCTATATTTTTAATCTCTGAGGACTAGAAGTAGCCCCAGCTGGGAATAGGATCCTCTTCATCCTTCATATCATGTCAGTTAGGTTCCTTAGAGCTTGAGCAGCCAGTGGGCAGCTGGTGTCAGCCTTTACAGTATATTGTCATCGACTGCTCCTTCCCTTTTAGAGAAGTATTTGTTGGTGCAAAAGGAAATGAAGGAACTTAGATCCAGAGGCATCAGGGGGGAAAACCTTGGATATCAACGCAGTGGTACCACACAGCCGGATTCTTCTATGAAGGAGAAATAGATGAAGGAAAGAAATATATATTGATTTTGACTGAATACTGTGCTTTGTAATCCTGAAGGGGCATAACTATTTTCACTGTGAGGTTTTTATGATACAACAAAAACTGCTTTCTTGCCAAACATAACTGCTTTGAAGCATGTCTGATTGTGGTATCTTGTTTTCATTTCTGTTTGTTTTAACGTAGGGTATTTTGTATCACTTCTGTATCCATCATTTGTATATTCTTAATGTTATTATTATTATTATTATTATTATGATGATGATTCTGATTAATTATTATGCTTATTATGATGATTCCATTCCAATGAAAAGGATCAAAGACCAGCACGCTTTCTTGTAAAATGCCAGTTGTAAAGCTCAAGCTCACTGGTACCAACTGATCAACTGCAGCCAATGAATTCTGCTGTTCAATCCTAATGTACAATACAGTATTTCAACTGGCGATAGGTGTGATCATGTATAGTAAGTAATAACCATTAGCTGCCTTTGCAGCAGAACCTGAGTGGTGTATGCTCACATAAGCATAGCAGTAAACACACACACACACATACAGATGATTCACTGTGCTTTTATTTTATTTATGCCACTACTGCAGTATTGTAAATCTCAGTCAGGCTTTAAGGTGACCTCTCCCTCCCACACATTCACTTCTCAGCAGTAAAAAAATGACATCCCTGGTGTCACACTATGTGAAGAGGACAGAATGAATAAACTTAAACATATTTCTTGTATTATTCCTCCACTCAGTAGAAGTACTAATAGCTGAGTTTGATTGCCTTAAGTTAATAGAAAACAAATCATAGAATAACACTTAACAGGAACAGTGCCTGGGCAGAGAGAAAGGGATGAGGGCTTGTCGAGAATAATTTCCAGTAAACATTCTTATCAATGCAATTAACTTGGTTTTTCCAGCTTCAACTTTTGTAATTGAGAGAATCAGTCCAGATTTAGCTCTTCCGCCACACTCAACAATGGCAACCAACAGTTGATCATGTTTGTACCAAAGCCAGCTCACGCAGCCTTGTGCTATTGGTCCCCTCCTGTGCAATGATATTTGGCCTTGGGGTGTGTTGGGAGCACCAGAGGACAGTAATGTAATGGAGATCACCAACTATCAAGTGAACTGTGACCAATGAAGAGTGATTCATATAAGCAAAGAGTTTATAGAATGGACATGAGTTTATAAAATGTGCATTGTATGTATTCTATTTCTATTGGCTGTCCATAGACTTGTGTTGATTGTTAACTCTTGGGATGTTTTGGGGGGAACAAGAGAGGGGAGGAAGGTTGTCCCCATACTACTGAAACAGTGTTTTGCTCAGGCCTGATGAATCCTTCCGCATTTGTTTTTGTTTTATTTGTATTTTCCCTGAGTTGGAGGAGTTGAAAGGGGAGTCTTTTTGCAGAGTTAAAGGACAAGAAGAGTTGAGGACTATGACAAAGAGAAAAATAACATTTCCCCTTGAAGAAAAAAATAAATAAAAAAAAATCCATGGCTGTTTTGCATGTTCATATATTTACTAATGTTGTTGGATGTACTGCAATTATATCCTACCTGTGGCTTGTAGGAACAGAGGTTTGTCTTACATTAACTTCATATTCGTGGTAATGTCAGTTATTTTACAGTAGAAAGTAGTTTAATTGCCATTCACATACTTATATAATATATATAATATATATATATATATATATATATACTCATATCATATATAGATTCTTACACATTTTAAAAGCATCCACAGATATTCTCTGTGTGCTGACTTTATAATACGGACTATCCAATGAACATATAATTAAACAATATCCCTGTTTTGGATGTGTTTACAGTTACCCACACAGGACACAAAGTTTCACTCACAGAATCAAACCTTAACAGCACCATTATAACACATATTAGACAATTCAAGCCTGCAAACAAAGATATTCTCAAAGTTAGATGACAGTAATTGTAAGAAACATAAAAAAAGAGATGCCTTGTTCACCTGTCGCCAAATAAACAGATTGGTTAGGAATACTTAAGGCTTTTTGGCAATGTCACCACTTTGTTTGGACTTGTGGGAGGTTGGACCAGTTACCACAGGAATGGACCACCGATATAAGGACACTGTCACTGATGAAAAGCACCAAAACAATATTTTCCAGTTGCAGAGCTGCAGGACCAGCAGTACCACTGATAAACACATGACACTTTGCACCATCTAAAGGCTAGTTATGGTAAGAAACAGCCTTTGGAATTTTGACACACTAATCTGCCGCTTTCTGTGGTACTGAATTAAGTCCAATAAGTCATTTTTGGGACATTTTATGCCTTTGGAGGGGTAAGGGTAATTGTTTAAATCCAGCCTGAGAATGCCCTGATATCCTTTGACTTCCTGTGTATCCCTGATGACCTGAGAAAACAAGCCTGTGTCCATCTTGATCCCTTAAGGATGCACTGGAATATCAGTGAAATATTTCTTCAGGAGGAATAATGTAAAACGTTTTTACTGCCGAGTGGTCAAATGGTCCTCAAAAGCTCAACACTTCTTAAACAACAACAATCTGCAAACTGTTATGTCTCTCTATTTTAGACAATCAGTGCACCTGCTGTGCATCTGGTAAAGAAGTCTGTTTTGAATACTCGCATGAAGACCATCTCCCAAAATTCAGAAGTAGTTATTTTTGTTTCCTCTAGAGCGCAGTACAATCTCACTTTCTATATGAACCACTCCAGTGGTGCCTTTGAACCTGCAGGATCTGGACCATAGACTGTAAATATTAATGGACAAAGCATCCGGTTCGGCAAAGTGCTGCAAATGCGGAAGTGCCTTAAAGCTGCATTCTATCTGAATTCCAGCAGGGGGCGACACATGCAGTTGCAAAAAGGAGGTCGGTTTCTGTAGAAGTCTATGAGACAGTGACCCACTTCTCACTTGATTTATTACCTCATTTTTTCATAATGAGTTTATGGTCTCAATCGCTAGTTTTTAGTCGTCTGCAATACAGAATGATGTTCATTCTTTCAATTATGGTCTCGTTGATTTTAAAATCTGCGATAAAGCAGGGGGCGTTTTAGGGCGTGGCTATGATGTGATTGCCAGTGAAAGTGTGTAACGTAAGGCAGAGTGTAAGCATCAGTCTATGGCTCCTCCCTCACTCCTCCCTCTCGTCTAAAATCGTCACATCCGCAACCAGGATGGCTGCGCCCATAACGGCAAACTCGACGAGTCATAGCAGATCTCCATAAACCAATGGGTGATGTCACACATGCTCTGTCCATTAATATACAGTCTATGGTCTGGACCCTGCTTGATCTTGACTTGTAAAATAAAAATGTGGTAGTTGGTACATTTTTATTGCTTGTTTAACACTGAAAAATTGCTCTAAATTTCTTTGGACTACCTTCAGACTTCTTTTATAAAAGTTGGGAGCTAAAAGGGTTAAGAAATAATGTTTTAGAGAGGTAGTTAGTTACTCATAGCTCGTGTAAAAAATAGCTTACCATAAAACTAGATTTTCGATTGCAAGTAAAAAAAAAATGAAATGAAGCATGAAAAACGTCAAAAAAAAGTGGATCTGCTATCAATTTAATCTCGTAATGCACATCAAAATTGATGCTGCTTTGCGTGCGTGTGTGTGCGTGTGTGTCATAACTGAAGAAGAAAGGCTGTCAGAACAGGCTGAACTCCGGGTCTGTCGCTGACATTTCTTTAACAAACCTGTGAAAGTAACAAGTGGATTACATTTACAGAGATCTATTTTACATGTACAAAAATTAGATTTGGTAATGTTACATACTTTGTCATCTCACTGTTCTTTCGGGGAAAGCGTTTGACTTGGGTCCATGGTTCAGGATTCCTGGACAACATCCATCCATACTGCTGGCTGTCCGTTAGAGGCATTATGTACAGCTGGTTAGGGGCTGAAGAAGAGAGGAGACAGACACTTTTACCAGGCAGGAATACAGCTGTGATATAGATCCAACATAGCCCATCGGACCCTTAATGTCTTGTCTTTCTATGTTTCCTCACCCCTGGGTGTTTGAACCCGTTTGACCATCTCTTTGTATCGCTCATGGCTCCCATGGTGTATGTCAGCGCTGTAGGGAAGAGGCTGGTGGTAAACGCTGCATGTGTCATTACATCTGAGGGGTCCCTGTTCTCCTTGAAGAGATGGAGGCAGTCCTGCTCTGGTGTTAATCTCACCATCTGTAAAGAGATACGTTACTATAGTATAGACTGATCCATCATTCGATTACAATAATAAACCTCTGGCTATTATGAAAGACACAAGATACTCAAGTTAAAGTTTAACTTGTATTTTACCATCGATGCATTGCTTGAGATTTCATAAAAATGCTATAATATAGCAGCAAATAATACAGCATCGAGGCCCCCCCCCCCTTTTTTTTCGCTAGAATGGACCATTTTAGAGTCACATAAATACTTTATATACTGCTGGGTAGCTTAACCGATAATGATATATAATTATGTATTATTTAATTTATATTTTTTATTAATAATCAACATCTGCAAAGTAACTAACGTTAGTAACTAAAGCTATCAATTAACGTGGTGCCGTTGCTTAATTACATTCCAGCAGTGCTTGTATGCTGGTTCTCTGACTATAAATGGTTATTGTTCTCAGGTCTCTCTTGAAAAAGAGATCTTGAGACTAACGTTATAGTATATTAAATAAAGTCAAATATTATAATTAACGTTTTACCTGGATTAAAGTCTTCCACGTGTTGTAAATTAAGGCCCTCCAGGGCAAAAAACAACAATTTACTAGCTAGCTCATATAAGCAAACATGATCCTGCTCTGGACTATCAAGCTACTTGTTAACGTTAATGTTAGCTAGCGCTATATATGTAGCTAGCTTGCGGTTTTTTGAAGCCTGAAGACGTTTAGAGAATTAAAAAAAGTCTTCGTGTTAGCTATCAGCAAGTTAAAGGCTCTGTTTTCACTGTGGGTAGCGACAGTTAACTTCAAGTTAGTTAGCTAGACGAAATACAATCCAGAAGCGATCGGTGTCCAGCTCCTCTTACCCCGGAATTGAGACGCTCCTCTGGAATTCACTATCATTTTATCGCCTATTGGGTTTTGATAACCCAGGTGTGTTAAACCGAAGAAGGTCATAGTGCGGCAAAGTTAGCTCCGAGCCGATAAACGAGCCTGCAACCGAGAGACAGACGAGACAGACAGCCTGTAAATAAATCACAACTTTTGGTTTAGGCGTAACCATGGCAGCAAGCCCCGCCCATCCGCTAGGAAACGTTGAACCTGAGCCAACTAGAATAAATAAATAAACAAACCAACTAATAAAACATTATTTTTAGAGCAAATATATATATAATCTTTAGACCGGTTTGAGCAGATATATAATGTTCTTGACTGTGTTGGTTGGAAGCGTGTCTGCTATCTAGCTCAGAACTTGGTAGATCTATCCTGTTATGACTGTATGTGTAATCTATCTTGTTTATTGGGTATTTTTCCTCCAAATATTGTTGTAGAATTGTAAACTTGTGTTGAATGTACAATGTCTCAACTTTCTACTACTTTTTACTTTGTAAACTTAAACAATGTCTTGTATGATTATGGCCACTTTCATACAGATTTCATGTCAAATTTCACAACATTTTTATTTTATTTTAAGTAGCTTGCAAACAAAGCACAAGTATAATGTTCTATGAAGCCTGTATGGAAGTCTTTAGACAATACACAAACAAGGTATACAGTATGTATATATCCTATACAAAATGTATTAATTTTACTTTAAGATTGTTGGTATTTTTAATGCACTACTGCACACAATAATAACTAATACATGTACATAAAGATTCTTAATTTGTATATTTTACGACATAACACAAAGAAAATCTACTCTTATGGATATTATATGTAGTTGTGTGTTACTCAACTATGTGTTGTTACTCAACTATGTGAGTTGAGTAATTATCTGCAAACTGCTAAAACTTACTACCTGTACTATCAACAAGTAGCATACTGCTGGTTTCCACAGTATTTGAAGACATATGTACATAATAGAACAATGAAAAATGTGTCTAATACTCATTTGTCACATGACAAGACATGAAGGCCAGTAAAAAAAAATAGTATAGTGCTTGGTATCTAAAGTCTTGGTATCAGTCTAAAGAATTCAGATGAATTGCTTTTATAAAGATTTGTTATGCTTACTTAATTGATGTATTTTATGTGGTCTCTTTTCAGCTTTGTTTTAGGCCAGTCCTTCCCAGTGCATACTATGCCTATATTTTGCCTTCGACTCACCTTTCCCGTAAAGGTTACAGTTTCCTGCTTCTTGATCGTACTTTTCATTAAATTCTACAACGTCAACGACACAGCATTCCCACAACCATCACACCAACCTGTGGCAGGTGTGGTGAGACTCCCAGGATCCGCCGTCCGGCCTGTTGTCCCGTTGCCAAGTCCCAGCTGCCCAACTGGCTTTTACACTGAACACGAGCACCAGCCTCACATCCAGAGGCCTCTCCAAGATCCCAGGGTAGTGAGGGCACCAGGCGCAAATGGCAAACCCTTTGTGTCACATCGAATGACTCCTGAAGAACGTAAAGAGGAATTAAATGGGTTCTGTTGAGATATTTCTATTATTGTAGACATGATTATAGAATATTAGCAGTTAGAGTTATATTTGTCCACGTTGCAGAAGAAGCTGTGTGCAGTCAATTGAGGAAGTGGTTCAATGGAATGTCACTGACGCATAGGAGGTTAAGCTTGCTAGAGGTCACCCCCCTGTGAGGTTAAGATAAAAGTTTGAAGGAGAGAAGAGAGGGTGATGCCATATAGGATGTTAAAGTTTACAATGATGATTGTGTGATTATGTGTGAGAGGTTTTATGGCAGGAAATAGTCAAGTAGGGATGTGTGTTTAGGCGCTTGGTCAAAAAGTTCACGTTTGCCAGTGATCGTATCTCCCTGCACCGTGATCTGGGTGAAGACAGAGTGAGCTTATGTTTCTTGATGACACTGACTCATGATTCTGGAGGAAATGTACACTGCCGTTAAAAATCACTGGTTATAGTGATTTTTTGTTTTTCTTTCTTGATTTCTATTCTTATTTAGATTCTATTCTCTGTTGCCCAGAGGTATCTTTGTCTCTTTCAGCGCTTTCAGTTGTCAGTCTGGTTGAACCATTGTACAGCGTTTGTTTGATTGATTTGTGTTTTCTACAGAACATTGAGACAAAACTTATATTAGATGGAAATCCAGACCGTTAACTGTCCAGTTACTGTATTATTATTTGTTCTGCAGTTGCAAAAATTGGCTGGAAGTGCTGCCTGGATGTAGAGAAGAAAGAGTTAAAATGTAGTGATTAAGGTAGAGCACAGGTACGCTATCTTCTGTTAGATCAGTGGCTCCCAACATGGGGGTCCGAAATATCTCAGGAGGAATGAATAAAGGGATAACAAATTGTGTTCTGTTACACAAAATGATGTTTGTTTTATCTTTTTGCACTCTTCGTGACTTTAAAAATCCTTCAATTGCAGAAATCTAAAAAGGAGAAATCACTGTGGTGGAATTGTTTCCACACTTAGTTCATGACCTGTGATGAGGGATTATTTTTTTCCATTATATTTACCATCTTAAAAATAACATTGTTCTGTGTGACTTTGTAGTATTTTGAGTACACATCCAGGCAAGAGGTATGGCTCAGCATCGGCATTGAGTTGTGTTTACATGCAACCCCTGGAAGAGCTGTGGTGTCTCTTAAACTCTGTCAACTGAAGGGAAAAGTACCCACAGCAGCGCCTGAGCAAGTGTGGATCTTCACACAGGTACAACATGTATTTCTACATCACCTCATACTCTGCAGCCACTCATCTTACAACAATGTCCCAAGCTGCACAGGGAAATCCTGTTCCATTTCCTCTTTCTTGTCACAGTTTACATTGTTGTTGTTTTCAGCAAAACCATCTGAAGAACCCATCACCGGGCAAGTTTTTGACAGTATTAGAAGGAAAAGTGATTGTGACTACCTGCAAATCCCCCAGAGTCAGCCAAAGCTGGGCTTTCATCTGACTCTAGTCATGGATTTGTATATGTTGACATTTAGCTTCAGATATAAAAAAAATAAAAAAATAAATCCATCTTAAGCCCTATTCGCACGGGATAAGTATTACCTGGGGACCTCTTGTAGTTTATAAATTACCCCCACACGTCTGTATTTCGTCTGGCGCATTCACACGGGATAACTGAAGTCTGTATTTTACTCAAATTTACAGACATTATCCCCCGGATATGATGTAAAAACTTTTCATTTATAATTGACAACGCAGCCAGTTAGACCCCAAATCACAGAGATGCCGATTCGCACGGGACTAATATTATCACAGGACCTCCGTTTTCGGCGAAATATGGTAGGTCATTTGCGGGGGAATTATTACTTTACAAATTACAGACATGACCGATTCGCACGGGATTAAGATCACAGACAACCTCCGCAATTATTACAAATGACTGGAGGTCACCAGGTAATACTTATCCCGTGCGAATAGGGCTTTAATAAAATTCTCCCATGCTCTTATGAACATTCAAAGAGTTATTTGTTTGTATAATTGTTCCCCCTATCCATACTAGCTGGGAAGGAATCCCTTCCCGGTGCAACTCAAATGTAAAAGATGGAGCCTAGTTAAAGTTCAGCCGAAGCTAATAAGAGCCTTCAGTAAGTCTGAGTTAACCAAATCAAGTGATATCTGACAAAGTTATGGGTTTTTTTTAGCACGAAGTTCCCTCTTCGGCTTAATATCCCTCTGCTGCAACCCAGAAACGTGTCATGATCCTGGTTTTAGTTTAGTTTCCAGTTTTATTTTGTAGGTTTTTCTCATGTGTCATGTCTTGTTTTACTTCCTGCCTTGTCTTTGTGATTGTCTGCCCCGCCCTGACATGTTTCACCTGTTCCTCGTCAGCTCTCATGTCACCTGTCCTGTCCCTCATTACTACCCTATTTTGTTCTCTTATTTCAGTGTCTGGTTGCCTGTGTTTGTTCCTGGCTTTTAGTGTTACGTGTTCTGTGAACTCTCAATCTGTGACTGTGTTTAAACACAAGAAGGACATTTTGTGACTATAGGCTGTATGGAAAATACCCTCTGGATTTGGTTAATTCATATTAGCTTCAGCTGACCTTTTATTCAGAAGGCATTTTTGCACAGGAGCACTAGGAGGGCATCTCTTTACGGCCAGTACCAACAGGAGGAATCATCCCAGTGACCAATAACTCTTGCTTTTAATGTACATTTGGGCATTTGAGTATTCAATTAAAGGATATGTCTTGTGATGTTTTATATTTTTCTAATGGTTAACAAATCCAAAAGACCAAAATCAACAATGAGCCTCCTGCTACTGACATCTTGTATAGACTATGTAGCCAAAGCCTGATCAGCTTATTCCTCTGTGCTAATAGCACTCCACTGTTGTCTAATAACTACTAAAAACACTGTTAGACTGGGAGACATGTTCTTTCATTTCCATAAATACACACACACACACACACACTGTAGTTTATTTCAAGTCAATTCCACATACACTCACTAGAGCACCAAATTAATCCACAGATGGAAAAAGTGCCCAACAAATGTTCTATTTACTCTTGTTTGAGTAACGTTTGCTAAAAACTTCAGTGCCCAGCTATAAGTTACTGAGCCTGTACGTCATGTCCACCTGCCCCAGACAATGATGGTGCACTTCTACACTGGCATCATTTAGTCCATCCTCACCTGCTCCATCACCATTTGGTAAGCTGCTTAACACACATTCTGGAATATTATCCTTGACCACTGCACACATTCTATATACTGTGAACTTTTCAGGTTGTCTGTCTGCCTGTCTGTTCTATTCATATGAATGCGATATCTCTGGAACACATTAAGGAAATCTTCACAAAATTTGGCCCAAATATCCACTGGGACTCATGGATGAACTGATTGGATTTTGGAGGTCAAAGGTCAAGGCCCCTGTAGTCTCACATTGCCAGACCGTCCTTCACAGCACTGCAGAGGAGGGTCTGGTGAGTCCACACAGCATTCCAGGATAGTAGAAAAACATGCTCTGGTTTATTGGCATTTATTTTTAAACCAATAACAATCGTCCACGTGGAGCAACGGCGCCTCTGCAAAATAGCCTCAGGACAACAGAAAACTGATTGGACAGATAGTCTAGCTAGCTGTCTGGATTTACCCTGCAGAGATCCGAAGAGCAGTCAACCAGTCCTCATAAATCCGCCGGAGTTTAAAATGCTTAGACAAAGAAAGTGGAAGGTACTGGACATCTGGCCGAAATTAAAGACATTTTTGGCGGCAACGGAGCAATCCCGGAAGTGGTACGTCATGGATGCAGACTAAGGTCACTGTGACCTCACAAAACACGTTTTGGGCCATAACAGAACTAGAACACAATCTCACAGCTCCACACACATCTCATGAGCTACCAACTGTGGTGGTTGTATACATCTTCTGTGCTGCCAGGTTGAAGATGTGTGTGAAGCATCCACTTTTCACCAAAAAATATACTTAATACCTTCTTTGAAATTTCTATAAAGTCTTGGCTACTATATATATGAGTCTGGACATACATGGATGTAAACTGCAACTTGACCAATGAACTTGACTGGTTGGCAGAGGTATTCATCTATATCCAGTGGTACAATTCTTCTTTTAAATGTTTTTGTAAAAGGAAAAGAGTCAATAATAGTATTGTATTTAAAAAAAATAATAAAGCTGAAAAAATAATCAATAATCAAATAATTGTTATTTTTTCCTAATCTCTTCTTTGTTTCCTCGTACTCAAGCACATTGCTGGGAAGATTGAACTACACTTCTGTGTGTGCGTGCGAACGTGCGCGTGTGAGTGCGTGCGCGGCGGGAGTGTGTGTGTGTGTGCGTAGATATATCTATGTGTGTGTGTGTGGGAGGTTGGGTGTACAGTTAAACCACGCCCACCGGCAGAGTCGATGGCGTCACTGGTTTCGACAGTGATGGGAACTCGAGCGAGCGCTGGTATGTTTCTCCCAAACCAATAAAAACCTCTCGATTTCTTCTTTATCGCTTGAACAGGGAAGTAGGCAGGACTCGCAAACGCACACCACACACCTTCTCGACTGTTGTCAGCTGTGAGTGTGTGTAAAGCCCGTACCCTGTCGTTGGGTTCGGTTCAGGGTTTTAACTGCCAAGTTATCATCTCGTTTACGGACGTGTGAGTAGCAGTAGTTTAACTTCTGTAGCGCTAACTTAACCGTGTTTATTGTTCCATGTAAGTTAGCTAGCTAGATGTAAGCTAGGGGCTGTTTGCTAGCTGTAAAGCGACAGTTTAGGGATTTGTTGCTTGTCAACTCATGTTGGCGCAACAGCATTTGAAGCTAAGGGCTGATGACAGGGCGGTTTTCAGTTAAATATCAGCATTATCTGAGCTGGTTTCGTCTGGATGTGAGTAGCTAGCAAACTGTCCAAGCAACAAGATGTCAGCTCGTGTACTGTTGATGTGTTAGCCGAAATGTATCCAGCTTTATCACGGTGTTCTGCAGTAACGCTTAGCCCCTCTAAATACGGGATTTGGTGGAGGATTTGACTAATATCATTATAGTTTGTTGTGTGAAAGGCTAAGTATGGGAGCTATAGTAACTATCTCACAATCACCATCAACAGAATTCCACGTGTTGTTTTTATGTGAAGGGATTTTATGACAGGAATGACATGAAACCTTACATGAGTTTTCAAGTTTGTCGATTGCTATGTTTTTAGAAAAGCGTTTCATATTTGTTATTGTCAACGCAGTCTGCAGGTCTAGTTATGGGTAAAATGAAGAAGTCTGTGGGGAAATTAATGAAAAAAAGTACTTCCTGATTTAGCTCCTTTACCAAATTATATGAGTCACACAGAAATCTGTTTGTCCTCTCTCTCAAATATGTAGGTCCTTATCTTTGAAAGTTGGATAATTGAGGAAGCAAAGAAACAGTGCCAGAACCAGACAATTTCGGTATTTTTCTTAACCTATGACTAAAATGATAATTGCATATCAAAATTACTCGAAATTACATTTATTTTTAAAATTACACTTAAATTGATAAAGGCACTTGCAGATTACAAGGTAGTACAATATAGTGTTTCATTTACTACTAGAACTAGAAAGGATTCATGGTCAATTCTGCTCTGTGACTGTCATGTATAAAAATACTCTATTGTTGAACTATATTGCAGGAAATGATTGACTGAATACATTTTGTATACAAAAAAAGACTAAGGTCCCTTTCTAATGCGCCAAATGGTTTAGTCCATCTGCATTTTGTTTATGTTAGTTCAGTTGAGCATCTGGTGGAGTGCAAACTTCTGCTGTAGAAAAGCCAAAGAAAGCCAAATCATGCTACCAAAAAAGAAAGGAAAGACAGGAGAAGGAGAGAAGACACAATGGGGGGGAAACAATCGGTAACTGACTTCTTTTTATAGAAAGGTGAGCACAAACTAGAAAACGAAATCCATGGTGCTAAACTGCTTGAATATCTTCGCGACCGGACTGAGACAACCCATTGAAAGAGCAGAACATACACTTTCAAACTGATAATTTGGTTATACATTTAATCTGAGGTAAAGGCTAAATAGATTAACTACACTAACAATGATGTTTGCATACAACACACCATTATAATAGCCTAATTTGAAACATGTTTAATTTAAAATGAATAGGCTATAATTAGCAATAATAGGCTAATCTGTGTCATAGGTAGCTCGGTAGCTCATCGGTAGATACATATCATGTCAACATTATAGTTATGTCAGATATAGTAGTAGAAGCAGATCTTAACATTGTGAAACACATGGCCCTCACTTTCAGAAAGTGTCACACCAGGGAGTGGAGTAGCAACAGACCCCTCATCCTCCTCTTTGGATTTGAGACCAGGTGAGCAAACCATATTTAGACATTTTGACTGAAAGGTGTTAAGTAACATTAACATCTTAGTGTGTTTTATTATATTAGGTTACAATTAGGATAAGAGGTTAATATCAAATGTATTTTTTTTTTTGGGCGGGTGGGTGGGTTGAGGAACATAGGGGCCCATCAGGACTGCGTATGCATAGGGTCTAGGATCTTGTGCTACGCCCCTGTCTGCGTTTACATCTTTGGTAGAAGCCTCAACAAATGGTTCAGAAATTGTGGTCAAAAGTGAACCAGACAATTTTGGTATTTTTCTTAACATATGACTAAAATGATAATTGCATATCAAAATTACTCGAAACTACATTTATTTTTAAAATTACACTTTAAATTGATAAAGGCATTTGCAGACTACAAGGTAGTACAACATGTAAACCATACCATGGTGTTTAATTTTTTTTTACCTCAGTTCCTAAGATTTCAACTTATTTTTTTCTTCTTACAAAATGAACCAAAACACTGACAACTAGAAAGATCTTGGGCAGATAATGAGAATAAATGTGAAACCAAATTTAAATCATACCCTTTAAGCTAAAAATAAATCAGGTTTGAATTGATATCAAACACTTTTACTAAGCTTGTTTACAAAATATTTAGTCAATGCTGATCTACACAGGAAACCATAAAGTATACATACTTACTGTTGACTAATTGGTAGGTACAACTCTAGATTAATCAGTACATTCGTTTTTGTCAATTATTATGGTTTTTGTTGTTGGTTTTTTTTTTTGTATTATATTTGATGTTTTAGGATTCTGATGGAGAAAATAGCCAAATTCTAAAAATGTAATGTTGGAGAATGTCTTGTGTCCAATAGTCCACAACCCAAAGATATAAAATTTTCAAATCAGTCTGCAGTGATTATATAAAGTTTTTTTTTTTTTTTTTTTTTTTAGGGTGCTACCAGCCTAGAGCAAAAGTCCATTGAATTCACATATTAGGCCAGGACTCGCAAACTTTCTTTCACATTTTTCGTTTTTATGAAATCATCGGCTGCATACTAATTTTATGCAGGCCTGGTACATTTGTGTTAAGTAGGGTGCATTCTGTATTTGTTGGGTTAATGGATTCTTTAACATGTCAAAAAACATTGTTAAATTTTTATTTACTGGATTATCTTTTTGTCTGCTTTTTAGAGAAAATGAACAACATCCCCCTCTCTCGCTCTGAGGTGTTTGGGGAGCTGAGGAAGGAGCTGTATGAAGATGTGGAGTTCCATCAGTCTGATGTTCACATCTTCATCATCATGGGGGCATCGGTGAGAGCAGGGGAGGGGCGTCATAATCTAGACAGTGATTTTTATAAGTAAAAGCTAATGATGTGCATGACACACAATTTACTTTGTGATTCAGAAAAGCTGTTAGGACTAACCAGCATGTACCTTTGCTCTGTGTAGCCTTATTAGTTTTGGCACATACAGAGTAGGCCACTTACACAAGAATTGTTTGCCATAATTTCAAAGAGTGTGTTGAAATCTTTAGAAATACTGCAATAATTGCACATAATGTGAATAAGGAAATGTTGAAACCGATTTCACCAAGCTTATGCAAACAAGCACCATAGAGTCATCCGAGCTTTCAAAAGCCTAAAATTGAGACAGTAAAACCTCAAGGTTCCTCTTTGCTTATCATTTCAATATTGTGTATCCCCTCAGACTCGGTATCATTCAAAAACTAGCATCAGTGTGAGACCTGAGTTTTGGTCCCATGACATAAATATTCTTTTTAAAAGCTTACTTTTTGTAGCATAAACATATTTCTTGCAGAAACCTTTTTGTCTTCATTTAATGAATTAAATTAAATCAAACGCACCCTAAATGCATCATTTTTATTCATTGTATCAACACAAACATTTATTTAACAACTTTGTTTACATGAAATAAAGTGCTAAAATCACTTAAAATTAGTTATGCAAATTTTAAGCCATTTCTTTAACCCATAGTCGGCTGCCTTAACAATCGATTAATCATTTATAATTTATGAAATGAGTTGGATGTTTTTCTACTAGAAAACCACTTTTAACTACTGACATGACCTATGTTTGACACAAAATCCGAGTAGGCTACATTCAGAGTTAAAACAACAAGTAAACTCAAAGTTACTTGAATGATAAACTTTGAGCACAGCACTCTGCGGCAATGTCGAGCCATCCGCGGCGCCACCGGTAGGGCTCTACCTAGTTGGGTGGCACCGCTCCCCCCTTAGAAAAACAATGGAACAGCCAGCGCAGAGCTGTTTAACCTGTGGCTCATGTGTAGGCGGCTTAAGTAGTCTGTCCTGTCTGACACTAAGCTTTCAGCCTGCATTACAGAGAAGCTGCTTCTGTTCAAGATGCTTAATCTTGAGGTGGGGCTGGGAGTTTAGGAGCTGGACAGCCCTGGGGACAAAGATCACCTTCCTCCTCTGGGTCTTACAGCCCTGACAGCGGAGTCTGCGCCTTGAGGGGAGCCAGTCAAACATCGAAAACTTGACGTGATGGATCACAAAGGATCCTACAGGCAGTCTTCAAGGTCTGCTGTTCGCATAGGGTGAACAGAGCTCTCAGGGGGTGTCCAATAATTCTGGAACAGACTTTAACAGTTTGATGTAAGCAGTTCCTGTTTTGAAGACTAATGGAATAAAACCAACAAGTGAAGGAAAAGGTTATCACACTTTCAGTAAATGAGTAGTAGAGTGTGGTTAGGATGTCCTTGCTTACATCAAATGATCTTAGTTTCCTGAGCAGGTACTGCTGTTGATGGCTTTTCTTCAGAATTTCCTCTAGGTTGGACGAAAACTTCAGCTGGTTGTCAAAAATAGTCCCGAGGTATTTATACTCCTCTACTAGCTTTCCCTGGATGGTGGTAGTGACTGCCTCAGCCAACTGCCTCTGCTTGGGGGAGAAGGTCACTATCATCTACTGGGTTTTATCCACATTCAGCTCTAAACAGGACATTTCACACCACATCACAAACTCCTGCAGAGCTGAGCTGTGGACATGGAGGGAGCCTAAAAGCAGAGACAGGACGACTGTGTCATCAGCTAATTTCACCATGTGACAGTTTGGCTGAGTAGACCTGCAGTCGTCTGTGTAGAGGAGGGAAGAAAGTTCATCAACAGGACTGCCTCAGTGAGCAGAGCGAGGCATGCTGCGACTTGTTTCTTCCTCAGAGGGCTGGCGTTTGTTTTATAGTTTGTACGGCCCTTTCGGGCAGTCATCAAACACACCTGTAAATAAATGTCATTAAAAACAAAGCGGGTCCATTTAGTGGGGCAACGGTATACTACAGCAAATTTACATGTCCCTCATCTTCTGCATTATCGGTTAATATAGGTTTATCGATCCATAGATTAATCATTAAAATCCCTATTTAAAATTGTGCAAAAAGTAAACCAATATTAACAATCCAACAAAGCATAAAATAGTACAGTGCAGTTTACGGTTTGTGAAAATCAATGTCACAGACTCAATTTGATTGTTACTAGAAAAATATTGGCATTTAATGCACATGCCTAATCATAATCAAAGTTAATTTATTTTACTGCTAAAGTAAATTCAATAGTAAGTTGAATATGATAAGAAATTTCCTCTTTTCACTGTTTTACTATTTCCTCATACTGGTCAGGTGTCAAGTTCAGGAACTAAAATCATTTCAGGCATTCTGAAATCTTTTTGGCCAATTTCCTCATTTCTCAATGTTTCTCTCTTTGCCTTCTCCTTCTCTACCAGGGCTTCAATCTATCTACATGTCTCTTTCTCATTCATTTGTTTCTCTGATTTAAATAAGACATGCCTAACACTGTTGTAAATGAAGACAGTTTTACAGCAACGTGGTTGTATCTATAATAAAATGTAAACTGCTGTGGCCGGGTTGGTTCAGTGGTAGAGCAGGTGCACATATACTGAGAGGTTTATGCCTCGACGCAGAGGTCCGGGGTTTGAATCTGACCTGTGACAATTTTCTGCATATCTTCCCCCTCTCTCTCCCATTTCTGATCTAGCTATCCTGTCAAAAATTAAAGGTTGAAAAGCCCAAAAAATAATCTTAAAAAAAAATGTAAACTGCTTTTCTTTTACTGCTCAAACCCTATTTTCTAAAGAACCATTTTTTTAAAACTTTTTTTTTTTGTTTCCATCACATGTGAAAAACCTTTTTTGTTCAGGTTTTTTAACATCTTGTCAGGCTACAGTCATTCATTGGCTGTGTCTGCCTGTCTCTTGCACAGTTTGCTCTTGGGAGAATAGAGTGGCGCTGTTGCAGATTTTTGCAGTGTCACTGACAGTCAGCGTTTTTCTTTCAATGTCATACACAGGCAGGTCAGAGGAAGGGCTGGGCTGTGTGCAATCTCACTCTAGTTACTTGTTTTATAGATATGTGTGTTGCTCCAGCTGTTATAAAGGGCTGCACTGCAAGCGTCTTTTTCATGTTTATCACAAAGTGAATACATACAGTCACAGACATTTTCAAACCTTCACTTGCTACTTCTAATTCTAATAGTTATAGTTCAGCTTCATGATGACATGAAAGGTTTGTTCAACAGGTTTGTCCTTTGCTTATGTCATAGGACATTTGTACATATAAGTTCATATGCATAGCCAAGTTTTTAAGAGTGACATTAAAGGCAGATTTTTGTTCAGTTTCTCTCATCTGTTATTATTTTAAACGCACCATCTTAAACAAAGAAGCAGGGTTAACATGAGTTGAATTCCCAGCTGAGCAATACTGTCTTAAAGGCAGATGTGAGATTGTGATTTAGGCCAGCAGGAGGGTGTTATGGGAAATACTTTTAATTAAGTTGACTTCTGTCTTGTCCTTGTATTGATTAGAAGTTTGCCTCAGGACATCTCTGATTTCTGAGTGTCTCCGGTCTGTTTGACACTGTAGTGTAGTAGTAGTAGTAGTAGTAGTAGTAGTAGTATACAGTAAAGCCCTTGTGTTGTCGTGTGAAACATGTCAACCACTATCAAAAGTTCAATCGGTAAGCTCTTATAGTTAAACCACTAAGCAACCGGTTCTTCAGCATTCGGGCAGTTCTTTGTCTCCACACTCTGTCAGCGGTTAGCACTTGCTTTCAGTGGGATTACTAAGGCCGCATAATTCTTAAATGGCTAAAGCAACCTGCTTACCTGTTGCCAGACGGTGTGACCTGTAGTGCTGCAGCATATTGAGTCGGAGATGGAAAGTAATCACCACTTTGGCACTAGTTAAATACGCTGCACAGTAACTTGATGATTGTGTTTGTGACCTACGTTTTTAAAGTGAAATCTTATTTCTGATTTTGTGTGTAGGGGGATCTGGCAAAGAAGAAAATCTATCCAACACTATGGTGAGTGAACCTCTGACCCCAGTGAAGGCTTTCGCATCAGTAGCACAGCAGAGTGTGAGGAAGGATACTTCTAATCTGGACTGAAGCTTCTGAAGTTTGAACGCTATGTCTCTCTGTTCTCTCCCAGGTGGTTGTACAGAGACGGCCTCCTCCCTGAGGAGACATATTTTGTGGGCTTTGCTCGCTCTGACTTGACAGTTGATGACATTCGGACTTCTTCCATGCCATACCTGAAGGTAAAAACTGAGCCTTTTGAGATGCGACGCCCTATAATCTTTTAACGGATTCATATGCATGTGCAGGTCCATCTTCCATCCCCTCTGTTACTCTTCTTTCCTCTGTTGGTTTAATCCTTGAAGAGATGATGAACCTACGGAGAGTTATCACATTAATCTGCGGTTCCACTTGGCTTTATAGTGAGTTTAAGCTTGTTTTTCAGCTGGCTGACCTGCAACTTTATCGTTTTGGCTCCCTCTCACCCCTCTCGCAGCATTGTTTTCGACCACAGCTGGCAGCTGTTTTCAGCGAAAAAAAAGGTCTTAAAAACCTGCTAACAAGTTTGCCATGTCAACTTAAAAGATGACATGTCAGTGTTGTTTTTACAGCTCGTTTCTGCTGCCCCCAAGTGGCTAAACTAAGCTCCCAGTGGAGTTATATAATCGGTCAATTTATATTTTTAGAAATACAATAAATCTTTCCATTTCATGTATTGTATGTATAGTCCTCAAGTCCTGGTGACTCTGGATGAAACAATTTTTTCACACACACGACTGCATTTTTCAAAATCGTTATGAAATCCATTCATGTGTAAATGTTACTATCCTCTGACCCAGGTGACGGATAAAGAGGCAGAGCGGTTGTCAGCCTTCTTCAGCAGGAACTCGTACATCAGTGGGAAATACGCAGATGAGAGTTCCTTCTCCAAACTCAACACGCACATCCTGTCTCTGCCTGGAGGACCAGAGGCAAACCGTCTCTTCTACCTGGCGCTGCCACCTACCGTCTACCACGATGTTACCAAGAACATCAAGCATTGCTGTATGAGCACAAAGTCAGTACACTTATCTTACTAACTGCTGCTTCGGCACACTGTTTACTTGTATTTTGTCCTGCTATGTCTAACAGTCTGTACTGTTTACACACAGAGTGGTATGTCTTAAAGCTCCAATGATGTCCCTTGTTGTACTATTCAGCCGTTCTTTGAAAATATGTACCAACACCTTACCCTTTTAATTCAAAGCTTCGTTGTTTTACTGCCTTTTAGCACATACAAAGAAATCCCTCCAATAAAATGTGATTAAAGATTTTATGTCTCCATAAGACGGCACTAGTACCATGGTTCAGAGGTGTACATTTGGGTGACTGCAAAATTACCAGCATCACTGGAAGTTCTGGGTGCTTTCATAGGTGCAGCCATACAATGGCGTTTCTATTATTGTGTCCATTCCATTCATACCAATGAGAGTAGGCTGAACAACATCTGTTTAATGCAATACAGTTTTAGCACTGCAACCTAAATCCTCCAGAATGAAGATATAGTTAAATCAACACCTCTCTAAAATAGTTTCAACAAAAACTGAACATTATAAAGAGAAATAGTTGCCAGTTTATTAGGTACACCTAGCTAAAATATGATGTATATGACGCCTAAGAGAAAAATGTTTTCTTACTTTTTGTTCTCATCTGGTTTCTTCATAAGCAGGTCTGATGGAGGGGAAAAAGTGATCCTCAGCAGTTCCTATCCTCAGTGTTTTTTAGTTCCTTTTTAGTATTTGTTGTTTTGCCTTATGTCATTTTAATTGAATTTAAGTGGAAACCAAGTTGTGTTCCACTAATGTGTCATTGTGATCATGAGCAAATTACATTTACCCATGTATCCAGCTAATTTAATTAGCTCACGTTGCTGTATTATGTGAGCAGTTGCGGGGTGCAAATGCTCCACCCAAAACAAGTTCCTTCCCGAGACCATTTTGCACAGCCAGCATCGCTGCGTCCGGAGCTTAGTGCTGCCCAGGACGATTGTGATTGGTTTAAAGAAATGCATAACCCAGAGTCTTTTCTTTTTTCTCCTATCCTGGAATGTATGTGTGGTGTAGCCAGACCTTACTCCACCGTGCTGTGGAGATAGGTCTGGCAATGCGAGACTATGAGCGCAATCAAAGTGGACAGAACTTGAATTGTTCCGTTCTTTTCTTCTCGTGCGCAGAGGCTGGAACAGGGTGATCGTAGAGAAGCCATTTGGACATGACCTTCAGAGCTCTGAGGAGCTGTCCACTCACCTCTCCTCCCTCTTCACTGAAGATCAAATCTACCGTATAGATCACTATCTGGGCAAGGAAATGGTGCAGAACCTCATGGTGCTCAGGTAAGCAAACAATCTTCAGATTAGGACCCTTTTTTACATGCATTTATTTATCATCTTATGCCTCGTAAAGATTATGATTGTCAAATAGGATAACATTGCTGGTAAACAGCTACTGTATGTAGAGGAACAAAGCCTGACTGGCCTGAATTTTTAATTAAGCGGTAACCGTAAATGAGCTACACCCACTCATAGGTTATAAAATAACAATAATCCAATAGAGTGAAAATAAAATAAACCTGGTCACATATGTCAGATTGTGGAAATCAAAGCAGTTATCAGTTGGGAGAATGGGCTTAATTAAACTATATTACCAGAAATATACAGTATATATTTCTTCTTAGAGTTAGTGGTATTTCTCCCTGAGCTTTGTAATCCTTTGTTTGGTCAAAGATCATTTTCTTAGAAAAGCTTCTGTCAAGAACCGCCGTCTTTTCGCGCCGTGCATGTGTGTTGCCGCTGAGCAGAGAACAATTTTGTGATGTTCATTGCAGATTTGGGAACCGAATCTTCGGGCCAATCTGGAACAGGGACAGCTTGGCCTGTGTTGTTCTAACCTTCAAAGAACCGTTTGGCACTCAGGGCCGAGGGGGCTACTTTGATGATTTTGGCATCATCCGGTGAGTGGGGGGGAAAAAAAGAAATCCCCAAAGTTTCTCTTTGTATGCTAATTTTAAAGTTAATACACCAGGTTTAAAGTGAAGTTGTATAGGAATGAGCAGAGTAGTACCATACTTAATTACTTTTCATTAGTAAATAATCATTGGTAGCTTTGGTTTAGACAATGAAAAGATTTTACCAGTTTTAACACAAGTTATAATTTTAAGGAACAGCCATCACATTGTCGCTTCCTGTCTTTTGTGTGACCAACTATGCTTTTTGTCCTGATCAGTGATGTCATGCAGAACCACTTGCTCCAAATGCTCTGCCTGGTTGCCATGGAGAAACCAGCATCCACTAGCTCTGATGATGTCAGGGATGAAAAGGTACAAAATCGTCTCCCAGAGAGCCACTCAAACACTACTACAGTTATGGAGTGATATGTTATGGTTTGGGTTTCTAATGGAGGGATTCTGTTCTCTTGTGTTCCCTCTTGTAGGTGAAGGTGCTGAAGTGCATCGCTCCAGTGTCTATGTCGGATGTGGTGCTGGGTCAGTATGTGGGTGATCCAGAGGGTGAGGGAGACGCCAAACTGGGTTATCTTGATGATCCCACAGTTCCTAAAGGGTCAACTCAGGCCACCTTCACCACCGCTGTACTCTATGTGCACAACGAACGCTGGGATGGTAAACACGCCATGCCTTTACAAAACAAATCCTACTGATCTCACATTTCCCCCTGCTCTTTTATAACGCATTGGCTTTAAAATGTTTCACTCCGTAGGTGTCCCTTTCATTCTTCGCTGTGGAAAAGCTCTGAATGAGAGGAAAGCTGAGGTGCGGCTTCAGTTCACAGATGTCCCAGGGGACATCTTTGGAAATCAGTGCCGCAGGAATGAGCTAGTGGTGCGTGTGCAGCCCAACGAGGCTGTCTACGCCAAGATGATGAGCAAGAAACCTGGCGTCTACTTTAGCCCTGAGGAAACTGAGCTGGACCTCACCTACAAGAGTAGATACAAGGCAGGTTCAAGTTGATTTAAACAACTGTACAAAGGAAAGATAACCAAGCTATTCAGTTTCTTAACCATATTTAAAAAAATAAATAAAATAAATAAAAAAACACAAAATGTGCTTTTTGTTGTCAGGATGTGAAGCTTCCAGACGCTTACGAACGTCTCATCCTGGACGTCTTCTGTGGGAGTCAGATGCACTTTGTACGCAGGTCTGTCTTAGTTTTTCACTACTGTCTCATGTTACTACTTGTAAACAATCTGTTAAAATAGCATGTTGCTTCATGCGAGCTACGAGCGACATAGTGCATCTTTTCTCTGCCTCAGCCAGAAGGAAACCTGCATCGTAAAAAACCTTAACCTATTTTAGACATGACACTACTTGACTTTGTTGTTATGTCCTCCACCACATGATTGTTTGTCACTGCAGTGATGAACTAAAGGAAGCATGGAGGATCTTCACACCTCTTCTTCATCACATAGACAGAGAGAAGCCCAAACCTCTTCCTTACAAATACGGAAGGTAGGAAATGTTATTCACTTACCCCCCTCCTCCCTCAGTTTGAAGAGGAGTTAATACAGAGTGTTGATTGTGATTGTTTCTTTTCTTCTTAGCCGTGGCCCACCAGAAGCAGACGAGCTTGCAAAGAGAGTTGGATTTCGCTATGAAGGCACTTATAAATGGGTCAATCCTCACAGACTGTGATTTTGGTTAGATGAGGGAGGAGTAGAGGTATGATAGTATGAGGAGTGCAGCAGGGTAAGTGAGCCGTCTCATTATCCAATACTGGAGAGTAGCAGAACTTTTACTCGGGTATGGCAATTATTCCTTGGAGCCAGTTCATCACGCATTCAAAAGAGAAATGTGAATTTATGTGGTCATCATGGGCATATACCAGCTTTTGAGGTAGTTTTTTTTCTTTTTTTCCCTTCATATATTACATATACAGCAAGTTTTCTTTTCTTTTTGAGGTGGGACCAAGTCACTTGGAGAGGGAACAAAAAAAATGTTTTTGTGAACAAAATAACGGTCTGATGAACTAGCTCCATGTCCCTGTCTCTATTAATTGGGTCTTAATTTGTCAGGATGACTGAGTAACAAGAGCAGAGCAACAACAAAACACTCCGCTGAGTCATGCTCACTCAGCACTGTACCAAAGATGGGAACTGAACACAGCAGAGTCGAGAAACAACAGGAATGATTGTTCACCAGCTGTCACTCTTAATAACCATTGTGATTGTAATACTATTATGCTTTGACTGCAGTTATTAATCGCACTTAGTGTAATTTATTTGTATGCCTCCTCTTTAAGATAAATAGACACTGTGGTTTGCAAAGGGCAAAGCATTCATACTGGAATAGTCTTAAGTGTCCTTATGGACATACAAAACAAGCTTTATGTCTTGGTTAGTAGCCTCCAACTGAGCTTCATTCCCTTTTTGTTTACATGTTTTCTTCTGAGTTTAAGTTACTGAAGTTCATTCCATATTTCAAAGTATATTTCAAGGCAGCAGCAGTGTCTACCACAGGTCAACAGTGAATGTCTTTGTAATGACGTACTGAATACTGCTGTTAACTGCACACTTGTATGTGAAGCTTGCTACATTCCCACTTCTTGTAATAAACTAGTTTTGCTTCTCTGGTAAAGTGTCTCACGCTTTGTAGGTTTTATTGCTTCAAGCACTGAAGTCACTAAATTATGTTTTGGTGGGTGTATCAGCATTTAAATGAAAATCTTAAAAGAAATAGTTTTGACAATTGGCTTTCTTGCTCAGAATTAGATGAGAGGATCAACATCACTCATGTATGTACGCTAAATGTGAAGCAAGCAGGAGCCTAGCTTAGCATTAAAAGCCTGAAGCAGGAGGAAACAACTAGCATGGCTCTGTCCCAAAAAAATTTTTTTTAAATGCAAATGCCTCTCAACCTCACTTATTAACATGTATCTAAGATCTTTTAATTTGTACAAAAAAGTTTAAGTTGAAAACTATTTGTGGGTTTATAGCGTCATTAAGCTATTTCTTGGCCAATGTCCCGTAAAACCACAAATTTGTCATTTCGTTTTTTGTAAAGATTAAACAACTGAGGTACGTGTCGATTAATGAGCTTTAGAGATACACTTAGGCTAGCTATTTCTCTTCTATATTTTTTTTTATGCTCAGCTAATCGCATGCTAGCTCTAGCTTCAAATTTAGCATACAGACATGAGTGTCAAAAATATTGTCATCTAACACAAAATGTCAAATTCAATTTTTGGGGATTTGGCTGACGCTCCTCGAAATGAATTAACTAATTGCAATGCCACAAAGACGTCAGTTGTCGGTCCTGAAACGGTAAGCACACACTGAATCGCAGAGTCTACTGTAAAAAGCCTACTGTATTGCGGTTTAAAATGTCAAGCATATTTCACATCCAGCCACAAAACAAACTGATGTTACAGAAAGTTTTTAAAAGCTAAAAGGCTAGTATTTCCTCCAATAACGCTTCCACATTTTTCAGCTTTCTGTAATATTAGATCAATAAATTTAACTTTCATCCTCCTACCACTGCAACACTTTGCTTTTAGAGCGTACATAACAATATTCTGGCAGTATTTTTTTTTTTTCAACCAAAATTCCCACTGCAGTGACGTATGTTTAAATCATTGCTGCTAATGCAAGATTAAAAAAGGATTCTAGCGATGATTTGACAACAATTAGTTTATTCACAGACAAATGTTGACATTATTTAACACATTAGCCATAACAGTGAAAACGATGTCAGTCAGGGTCACAACAACAAATGGAATAGTGGACGGATGTTAAGTAGTTAAGTCTTTGGTTTGACAAGAAAAGACAATGGCTAGACTTAGCAACCGTGCATTCTAAGGCACTTGCATTACTTTTTGTTAAAAACAGTTGCTGTGCGATCAACAGTATGTTAATATACAGTACAGGACAAGAAAAACCATAGTGAATTTTGTAAGACACTTTAGAGCACACACAAATAATTAAGTGAGGTATTACATATATAATTAAAGAACTTGTCATGCTGGACAAGCATTCACTAGACGGCAACGACGTTAGATACTAATAAGTCCCTCTACAGACAGCTGTTTCTTTGCCCTGAGTGGTTGGCCCTGCCAAAATCTGAATGCATGATGAAGTGCCATTAAAAACATTGTACAAATGTTACTAACTGAATGGCAGTCAAGGGTTGACTAAAACAGGAGTCAAACGTTTTTAAAAACTGTTATTGAATTCTCATTTTGACATCCAGTCAAGTCTGGATTTCTTTAGTGTTTTCAATTCTGCTACGGTCTAGAAAAGTGATACCATGCGTTCGGATTTTGAAAAAAAAATCTCGGGCAAAAACAGCTATCTGACCATCGCAAGGGGAAAGAAAATCCTTCAACAATGATCCTTCAAGTTTCATGTAAATGTCAGGAAATAAAAAAAAGCACTTAAAAGAAACCCAGTGTTAAGGACAAAGTGGTAAAACGAGAGCTGAACGCACAGATGTTATGCAACCTCTCCAAAGAGTGAACATGAATTGCGCTCACTGGCTGGAGCCCTTTTAGTTGCATGACAGCTGTGGAGTGACTGGTCATCCCCCGTCTATTTCTGATGGGTAACAGGTGAGAACTGGTAATGGTTTCCATTTAGAAGGCACTTGGTCAGTTTGTTGTTTTTCACATGTGCTCTGGGTGGTTCTGCAAACAGCTTATGAACTCTGTGACTGGATGGCCCTGATAGCAGATCTGATACACTGCATTGAACAGTGGGAACCTGGGAGGAAGGAGGAGGTATTGTTGAGTGCAAAATAATGCAGGTGATGTCTATGACCTACTTTCTAAGCACTGCACATGATTATGAATGTGTTGTGTTGCTGCCTAACTTACTTGTCAATTAGGTTTTTGTGCTTGAGGATGAGATAGACCTCGGCTGCTGTCGCTGGTCCCTGCAGCTTCTGACCGTTCAGCATCTCTTTCTCCAGCTCCTCAATGGACTGAGAAGAAACGTGACATGCAGAAGTGTAAAGTAAAGTTTTTTTTTTAAATGATAAAAGAGATAGGTCCACGCACTCAATTTTACTCTCATACTTAAAATTATATTTTAAAAAAACAATGTCAGTATGTGGCGGACTGTGAATTAACTTTATGGACCAACATGCTTAAATATATATATTTTTTTATGTTAAGTATTTTCTGAAGGATGAGTTATTTTTCCCTTTCGGTATTACATAAGATTTTGTTCAATATTTTTTCTTTAACAGTAATTCATTTACACAATACAAACACCTGGTTGTGGTTTTCGTTATGTCTGGTCTTAATTGAACCTCTTTGTCTATGGTCTTTGTATTGTGTTATATTATTAGTTAAACAAATATTGAAAAACGCTCAAAACAGGAGTGTCTCGGTAAAAGTACGTGTTCAAAACAACGGAAAATGTACTTTTCCCTTATTTAGTCCTTGGCTAATAATGGCACAAGGCTTGTCAGTATTTCATATCATATTGTAGTTAATATTAACAATGTATTTCTATAGAGTTTGAAAGTCACTATGTGTAATTCACCACAATATGGATTTGCTAGTCTCAAGAAATGGCGCGCACTAATTATTAATAAGTGTGTAGTGCAGAAACTGCAGTATATATATAAAAGGTGAATCATGTTTAAACTAAGTGGGTTAAAGCTGCATTTCATATATTATTTCGTACAATTTTGTTATGTTTTATGGTGATAAAATGGTGGCTGCCTCTGTGTCAACCTTTTCTAACATTTGCCAACCAATTGAGAGAAATCATCAGCTTTGGCTGCTGAATCTTTTTAAAATCCAAACAAGTTGGACTTTTTTTCCTTTTCTCAAAAAATGGTAAAAATATTTCAAAATCTGAGCACTCACCTTCCCTGTCTTCACAAAAGCTTCGGCTACTTTGCGGTTGCGGCCGCCGTAGCAGGTTGTGATGAGGTCAGCCACTCCGCAGCTCTCTAGGAAGGTTGCAGAGGACACGGGACCAGCCGTGCAGAAAATACGGGCGAAGGCAATCATCTCCATCAGGCCCAACCTGATCACTGCTGCCTTTGTGTTGTCTCCGAAGCCCAGACCGTCACAGAAACCTGCTCCGACCGCAACAATGTTCTGAAGGACGGATGAGCAAGTGTTAGCAAAGACTGCAGGTAAAAGAGCGGATACCTTGGACAGGATGCAGACTCTGAATCTAAATGCCCATTACAATTTCTCAGAGCCTAACATAACATCTTCAAACGTCTTGTTTGTTTGACATACGGTCAAAAACGATCAAGATATTCCATTTACAATAATGTCAAAACAGAGAAAAGCAGCAAATCATCACGTTTGAAAAGCTGGGATCAGAATGGAAGCTGGAATCAAGAATGTTTTGGCAAAAAAAGAATTGCTAATTTGGTACCCACAGAAGAATTACATCTACAATCATTTCTTATTAAAATGTGTGAAGCCTATGAGCGTATAAATGTTAAATGGCGTAACTCACAAACTAACACCCTGAAAAATATTCCATCCTCAAAAAACATTCCATATTCAATATAAATCTGTAAATGCTGTGCCTTTAAAAAAAAACGTAAGTACAGTGTTTCATTTAACATTTGCAGTGTATCCCAGGGGAAGATTTATTCAGTCAGTTGCTGCTTAGAGGCAAAACTAAATGTCAATTTCTGTGATTTGTCAGCATTCTTTTATTGGCAGTATAGTCTGTGTGTATATAATAAAGTAGTTTTCAAAGATACATTATATTTGACAGGACTGCAATGCTGGAATGTACCTAAATACTAATACATAACTTGTTTTTTGTCTGACTTCTGCTCAGTGTACAAAGACAGAGCTGCAGAGAGTTTTGCAGCTGTCATGCTCGCTAAATGGACAATTGCTAAACTTGGCTAAACTACTTTCCATGTTGCATAATGGTAATTCAGCAAGAAGACTCAGTGCATGATGAAACGGCATGGGCTCTGTTTAAAATCACATGCTAACATACTATTCATACTAACAATGACATCAAATTGAATATGTAGTGGGTTAACTGCATAGTATGTGGGCTGCCTAGATCAGAATACATGGGATTCAACAAGCCATTCAGATGTGGCTCCCCTTCCTATGTCACTTGCAGAAATCATTAGAAACCCCCCCCCAAGTATGAACCCGAAAATGGTTGGCATGATATGTCCCCTTTAAAATAATACTGGAAAATATTAAATTGAGTGGAAGAGGTAAGGTTGATTTACATTTGTGATTAACAAATTTCATTCAACGTTAGCTCGGACTGGTCACGTCGTAATTGATACGGTCATGTGATGCAGAGAAGACATATTGCTTGAGTTTACTTCACTGGTAACAGTCTGCTGGTAATGGCATACTTAACATACCTATACTAGCATACTAATCGTAATAAAAGCTCACCTTCAGGGCTCCACAGATTTCCACCACATCATACTCCTCTACCACAGTGACTCGGAAGTTGTTGGTCTGCATCAGTTCCTTCAGGAGAGCCCCGTGGTTTTTATTCTTACACCCTGCGAGCAAGAGGGGGAAAAAAAAACATGGTTATCTTTTGGGATCTCTACAAGATGACTTGTTGTCACCACCACATATATTGTTAGACTTTTATTAAGAGTCATGGTTAAATCACAGTGATTTTGCATATTTTAGAGTGTAGCTGTAAAGCTCCAATTCCTCAAAGAAGTTACATTTGCCAGCACTGATCCAACAAATATTAATTCTGTCACGCACTAAAGGAAATCCCATGAAGCATGCAGTCATATGCTGCGTACAAAGATGTAAAGAAAGCAAATGTCAAACTGAACCAGCCCACTCTGTCATTTACACCACAAAGCAGATTAAACTGTGACCCTCATGCTGACGTTGCAGAAAGCTGGAACACATAACAAACATGCTTCCTCCCTCAAGACTAAAACTTGCTGATTGCGTTCTTAACCAAAGTTCAACTTTGTCCTAATTAAGCAACAAGCCAATGCTAAGCAATCGCAAAATAAAAGCAAGAAATACAAAAAACATGAAAGCCAATAATCAGACTAACCAATGGTGGTCTCACAAAACTTCTCATCAGCAACCTCATTGGCAATGTTGGCCCCCATCAGTACACTCATGGCGATATCGAGCTTCTCCTGGATCACATCAGAGATGAGTTTAAGTCCATCAGGTCCCTCGTCTACGCCCTAGAGGAAAATAAACAAATACTCAAGCAGTGTATTTACTTTAAGCCATCTCTAGTGGTATTTGGGTCAAAGACCACACTGCACAACTGGTTTTGCGGCTGCTTTAACCTGGACACATCCTGTATGCATCATACAACATGAAGTAGCGTCTAAAGCGACTAAATTCAGAGACAAACGGTGACAAAATTAAAAGAGCCATTTCCAACCTTGATGAGGGATATCCCCAGTGCATCAGTCTTTATCTTGCCCTTTATGGTGTCACACACTTTCCCAACAAACTGGTGTGGGATCACAAACACCAAAATGTCTGCGTCACTGGACGCCTCCACCAGGTCTGGGACGGCCAGCTGAGGAGGAAAAGGAGGGTGAGGAGGATGTTGTAAGAGATATGACATTCATTAAAGTCTGGTTTAACAACCTGCTTTAGGAGCACATTCAGAAACTGATATTATAAATTCATTATAAAAAGACTAATAATCTTTTATTGTGAAAGAGGAAGCTATTTAGGGCAACAAGAACAAAAGCAGATACAAGGCATAATGTGTCTGTACTAGGCCTGAACATCATATTGGAAACATTTGATATTGCGATTCTTTTGTTGTTTGCGATATACAGTATATTGCAATTTAAAGAACTGGACCAGCGTTTAGCACAGGTGTAACCAGGAAACCAATAAATGAGACTTAATGTTGTCAAAATTACCCGACAATGAGTAGATGTGGTGAATGCAAACCTTTGTTTTACTAAGCAGTAGGGCTGTGTATTGGCAAGAATTTGGCGATACGATACGTATCCCGATACGTGGGTCACGATATATTGCAATATATTGCGATACTGTGCGTAAGGCGATATATTGGGATTTTTTTTAAAGTATAATTTTAGAAAAACTAATATTTAAAAAAAAAGAAGAAGTCAAAGAAGTTTACTTTAGGTAAACAATTCAGTACACAGAAAATCTAATCTTGAGATTGTGGTTCACAGGTTCTTAGTGAGCTAATGTTTATATGCTAAAGTAGGCCAAAGTTCAGCCATAGCTACGTTGTTAGTTTCTAGCAAAAAGTCAGGCACTGCTAGGCACTTTTAGGCAAGGCCACTAGTGGTGCGTCTCATCATAGCCATCTAGCGGTAGGGGGTTTAAACACAACATAAACGTGAACCACTGTCTTACATGAATATTTTTGAACGTTTAAAAAAAAAAAAAAAAAAAAATATTGCCTTTTTGAAAATCAATACAGTATTGCAAAATAAAATATCGCAATACTAAAGTGTATCGATTTTTTCTTACACCCCTACTAAGCAGCTAACATTTCTTCAGCGTGACCTGAATGATGAGCATATTCACACCATGACTCACATTTCGTCCTCTGCGATGTCACTATTGCATGTGCTCACGTTGGGATAGCAATGTTGACACAATATATTGTTCAGGCCTAGTCTGTACAAATAATGCCTCAAGGAACCAAAATAACCATTACATCCATGCACTGAACAGGTAGCAAAGCAACAGGCAGAAAACTGAATTACTGTTGAATGGTGGGAAACTTAACAGTTTCTTACCACATTTGCTGGCAGCTTGTGACCAGGGAGGTACTTCACATTTTCATGGTCAGTGTTGATAATTTCAGTCAGTTTACGCCCATTAACTGTCTCCTCAAACACCCACATTTTTACGGTGGTGTCAAAATTTGAATTCTGAGCAGCATTGGCACCCACTATCTTGGCAATTGCAGAACCCCTGTATTGGTAATAGTTACAAGTTAGTAATTCATTTAAATAAAACAAGTGTGATAAAATTCACACTGCATTTAAAAGTCTGTGAATATTGACAGTAAAATGGAAGGAAAACAGTCAGTGTGGGTCCATGTATGATAAGCAGAGGGGTTTGAAATGATCCAACATCCAGTGATTTTGCCTTTTAAGTCTTGATATACAGAAGTGTGATCACCAGGTCATTATTAATCATGGCTCATCCTGTTTTTTTTTTTTTTTTTTTACTAGTTTCCTTTAAAGTTGCTGCTCTTTAATCACCAACTTCTGTTTTCTGGAGATAATGACCTGGCAGGCTGTACTCAAGATAAGCTGACATATGTGGTTAATCTACCCCATAGACATAAAACAGGTTTATATCCATAATATGATCTACCCTCGACTACTGGTGTGTGGAGACAACACTGCGCCAAACTCCATTGAGAACTTTGATGAATTTATGTTTATTACCATATTGTTGCATAGGGGTTTAACATGATTTTGAGGCAGTCGTCTAATAATTCGGAGCCAATACAATACAAAACAATACATCAATGAGCTTATTAAACTTTAAACGTAATTTATTTCCAATAAATATAAAACAAAGATTTTACCTAAAGTAAATATGTTTGGTTGATAAACTATAACTAGAGCTATATGCCGAATTTACTAGAGGACTTAACGTTAAAAGATTCAACCACGGTTTGAAATGAATTTTTAGCACGCTGAGATTTTGAAGTAGACAATGTTGACAGTTGAATGGGGTTTGGTGTTATAGAAAACCATCATTTGGAGGCTTCTTTTGGGCAAGAATATAAAGCCATGCACATTGTAGATGATTAGATAGATGGTGGCTGTAAAATAACAACAACATATTTCTACTGTACAGGTACTAAGAAGAGTTTCATCTAACATATAACGTAGCTAATATTTCTGCTGCTGACAGGCAAAATCCCAGTAACGTTAACGTAATCGTGACTGACATGGCCAGTTTTCTGTACTCAGCCGATTTATTAGCACTAATCAAGGCTAAAACTGGCTTGTGTACCAGCTAACTAACGCTAGCTAAATGTTACAAATTAGTTAATGGTATAAGTCAAACTTCCCTAACGTCACCATGGAAAATGCGGCTAACTGCTAGTTAACGTTAGCTGGATGGTTGCCATGGATGGTTGCCCGGTGATGCTAACGTTGCTCAGTGATGCTAATGTTAAGTTGGCTAGCACCGGTTCGATGGGTGAACAAGCAATTGGTAACACACAAAGATGCCAACGAACTCTAAAGTTAGCCATGTTAAACAGTTTATAGTTGACTACATTAACACATGAACTTGCCAATTTCCAGAGCCAATGATGCAGACTTTCTTCGGAGCTGCCATTCTTAAGTGGTAAATCGAATAGGGGTTGAACCGACGCTGGCTGACTGACTGTGGACCTGCTGTGGACTTGTACTCAGTGTGGTTATGCAACCGAGCGAGCTGCAAGCAGCACTACTGTTTTATTGGTCTGTCCGAGGGGAGACACTGAACCGCCCTTTAAAAGAAGGGCCAATCTGGTCATTCATTCATCTAGCTGATTAGCTAGAGGTTATCAGGCTCAAAGTAAATCGGACAAAGTCTCTAGCTATGTGAACTAGCAGACATTGCTTAACGTTTTATGGTGTAACGGTCGGCTTCATGGCGTGATAACGGTGTGTGCAAATACAAGAAAACAACCTGGGAAGTTATTGAGGCTGCTTGCTTCAGTAATCTTATTAACCATACACAGTGGTGGGAATACTGTACCCTACTTAAGTACTAATATGAGGTACTTTACTGAGTTTTTCCATTTTCTGCTACTTAATACTAACGTTGCTACCGATAAAAAATATTGTGATTTTTTTTCCACTGCATATATTTGCTGACTTTAGTAGACTTTGCAGATTTATATTAACTAGAAAATGCATGTATGTACATATTATATGTTGAAAAAGTCATAGTTTGTTGAAAAAAGTCTTACTGGGAATCGAACATGGGTTAAAAAAGTGTTAAAAAAAGTCATAGTATATCGAAAAAAGTCATAGTATAGCTAGTATGTTGAAAAAGATTATAAAAAAATCATATGTATGTCGAGTATGTATGTCGAGTATTGTATGTCAAAAATAGTCATAGCATAGTATAGTATGTTCACAGATTCACAGATCACAGATTATGTTATATATATGTATAGTATGTTGAAAAAGTGATGAAAAAGTCATGGTATAGCTAGTATGTTGAAAAAGTGATGAAAAAGTCACTGTATAGTATGTTGAAAAAGTGATGAAAAAGTCATAGTATAGTATGTCGAAAAAAGATATAAAAATGTCGAAAAAGTTATGAAAAAGTCATGGTATAGTATACCAAAAAAAGTCTTACTGGGAATTGAACCCAGGTCAGAGTCTGCAATTCCTACTTGCTTGAGCTATTTGGAGGAGTGTTAACCGCTGAGCCACTGTGATACCAAATAGACAATGTTGAAAACAGTTATAGCATAGTATGTCAAAAAGATTATTAAAAAGTCATAGTATTGTATGTCAAAAATAGTCATAGCATAGTATAGTATGTTAAAAAAGTGATGAAAAAGTCATGGTATAGTATGTCAATAAAGGGATAAAAAAGTCATAGTGTAGTTTGTTGATAAAAGTGATAAAAAAGTCATACTATAGTATGTCAAATATAGTCATATTACAGTATAGTATGTTGAAAAAGTGATGAAGAAGTCATAGTATAGTTTGTCGAAAAAGTGATGAAAAAGTCATGGTATAGTATACCGAAAAAAAGTCTTACTGGGATTTGAACCCAGGTCAGAGTTTGCAGTTCCTACTTACCAGTGCTATTTGGAGCAGTGTTAACCACTGAGCCACTGTGATACCAAATACAAAATGTTCAAAACAGTTATAGCATAGTATGTCAAGAAAAGCCATTAAAAAAGTCATAGTATAGTATATCGAAAAAGTCATAGTATAGTATGTCGAAAAAGTGATAAAAATGTCATAGTATAGTGTGCTGAAAAAAGTGCTTAAAATGTCATAGTATAATAATGTCTAAAATGGTCAAGTCACAAAAAAGTCATAGTATAGTATGTTGAAAAAAGTGCTTAAAAAGTCATAGTATATTATGTCGAAAACGTGCTTAAAAAGTCATAGTATAGTGTGTTGAAAAAAGTGCTTAAAAAGTCATAGTATAGTATGTCGAAAAAGTTATCAAAAAGTCATAGTATAGTGTGTCGAAAAAGGTCATAGTATAGCATGTTGAAAAAAGTCCTAAAAAAGTTGAAAAATGGCCACAGTAGAGTATAGTATAGTATGTCGAAAAGTGATAAAAAACTCATAGTATAGTATGTTGAAAAAGTGATGAAAAAGTCACAATGTAGTATGTAAAAAATTGTCATATAGTATAGTATGTCGAAAAAGTGCTAAAAAAGTCATAGTATAGTATGTTGAGAAAAGTGCTTCAAAAATCATAGTATAATAGAATGTCTAAAATGGTCATAGTATAGTATAGAATGGACAAAAAGTGATAAAAAAGTCACGGTATAGTATGTCGAAAAAGTCATAGCATAGTGTGTCGAAAAGGTCATAGTATAGTATGTCGAAAAAGTCATAGCATAGTGTGTCGAAAAGGTCATAGTATAGTATGTCGAAAAAAGTCATAGTATAGTATGTTTTGTTTTTTTTAAGATTATTTTTGGGGGCATTTAGAGGACATTTAGAGGCATTTCCACAGGACAGATGAATACATGAAAGGGGAGAGAGAGGGGGAATAACATGCAGCAGGTCGGAGTCAAACCCGCGGCCAAAAGTCATATGGCGTTTTTCCATTATATGGTATCTGCTCAACTCGCCTCGACTCGACTCACTGTGTGTCCGTTTTCCATTGCAGATTTTAGTACCGCCTCAGCGTGGCTGGTCCTCAGCGTGGCTGGTCCTCATAGTGGCGCCGCAGTAAACTGCCGTGACCTAACACGACACATACAGAGAACGTCGAAGGTGTGTTGTTGTTGCCACAGCCAGAAGACACATTTTGTTTCAAATGAAGCTGGAGGCAGCAAAAAAAAAACACAGCTGGCTAAACTATTTAAAAATGGCAGGTTTGTTCAGGGCACCCCCCTCTGTCACTTTCACGTCACCTTTTGGTATCGCCTCAGCTCGCTTGGAACCTCGACTGAGGTGGTGTTAAAAAAAGTACCTGTTAGCAGGTACCGGGTACTTTTTTTCTTAATGGAAAACCAAAAAAGGCGAGTAGAGGCGAGGCGAGTCGAGCAGGTACCATATAATGGAAAAGCGCCAATAGTATAGTATGTTGAAAAAGTGATCAAAAAGTCATAGTATAGAATGTTAGGTCCTGACTAATTGATTGATTGCATGACTTGCTGATACAATCAAAGCCTAGCCTGATTCCTGACGATAAATCAATTGATTAATACGGTTTTCTATGCAGGGGTTGGTCTGTGATGATGGTGAGAAGTGGGGGGAAGACACCTCCAAGTCCCACATCCGTATTGGAGCTGACAGCCTTGTTGGTTTAGTGTGGTAATAAGAAAGGCCTGAATCTCCCAGCTGACATTTACATACTATACTATGACTTTTTCCTCACTTTTTCGACATAGTATGACCATTTTTGACATACTATTATACACTGACTTTTTATGACTGTTTTAGACATACTATACCATGCCTTCTTCATCATCACTTTATCGACTTTTCAATATTTGAATGGTTTTTGTAGCTTTGTATGCAGAAGTAGTAGGCGACTGAAATCGTATGGAAGAATCAGATAACAATACTGAGAATTATGCTGAATCAGCATTCACACAATGATAGAAAATATAATGAACTAATACATTGTGATGCATTATGAATTTATAGGTTAAGCTTTGATTGATCCCTATGGGGAAATCATGCTAGCTGTGTATTAAAATGAGCTCCACTTTTACCAGCCGCAACAATGTATCAATAATTATAATCCAATAATACATAGCCTAATGTTCTGAAACAGAACATTCTGCATAAAAAGTACTTTTGGTGCTTGGACATTTTGCTGATAATATACTGCTTAAGTAAAATTTTGAATGCAGGACTTTTACTTGTAATTCAGTATTTTATTGTATTGCTACTTACTTAAATAAAGGATCAGAATACGTCTGGACTGTGGCTATGCCTGACTAATGCCCTACACGGCTACACGCCTTTCTATAACATGTCTTCTCCCTGCTTTCTCCACAGTACACTAGGTTGTGTTGAATTTTCACTGTGCAAAAATTAGCACATTAAAAGTCACGAGAGCCATCACAGAAAGTTCACTGTGGGAGAAATGTTTTGGTCTGGAGGACTGAAACAAAAGGGGAACTTGTTGCATAAGAGCTGGATCAACAGGGGAGTAGGAAGAAACAAAACTCCACATTCAGCAGTCGTTCCTAAAATCCTGCTTATGTCCTTCCAAAAGTTGAGACATTTTACTCAAATCCACAAATATCAAATGTCAGAGGATCACCAAAGTCCGTACATTATCTGTGAACCATTAATGTCTGTACAAAATATGAAAATTGATCAAAAAGTTGTTGCATTATTTCAATTGGAATGTCGGAATTACAGTCATCCCCAAAGCCACGCACTTGCATGGCTGAAAATAGTAAATATCTGTGGATACCTGTACAGGAAATTACAGTACATCCACTGAAAAGAAAGATATTTCTAGCCTTAATCTCGAGTATAAATGATGACAGAACACCTTGAAGTGAATAAAAGTAACATAAAGTTAGCATTTAATCTCTAATATAACAACTGCTTTAAGTTCATAATTTATTTATATATCACCAGACTAAAATAATCATCCTTTCATACATCAAAATGAAAATGAAAATTTTAAAATGGAGGCAAAAATAAAACAAAACCTGAAAGCATGGCGGCCAGAGGACTTGTATTGAGATGCATGAGCTCATGCAGTGGATGCTGGAAATCACTCCAGCTGTTAATTTTTATTTACTGACAAATACAGTAGAAGCATAATTAAATTTTTGATAAATATACTTTTGATAAAGAAAACCTACAATCATATGCACAGAAAAAGAGACACAGCTAAATACAAGTACAACATTACACAGATAAGACTATGATAATACCGTAAGATTATTAGCCAATATTTACATTGCATTACAGTTGATGGTATGATTGTGCTTGATAATAACACTTCACAGCTAAGCTATACAATTCCCATTTCCTGCTAAGAATATCATTGAGCCCATTGGGAATAAGTGCAAGTAGATTAATGCCAAAAGAATATTGTTTGATTTCTGTCAACAGAGTCAAATTAGACACGGAATAAACATGCACCGCCAGAGCTGACATGTTTACAGACTAACTGATAACAAATACAGTGTTTTGGATATGAGGGCAGAATTCCGAATTTTTCCTTCATCAGCTTCTGAATTTGGTGCACACACACGCACAAATAAATACATGCTCACGGGATTCAACCATGTTCATCGATGGACCACATTTAAGACGCCTGCTAGTGCTGCTATACATGCAACTTAGAGCCCTAGAAGACACATTCAACATTCTCATTAATTTTATCTTACCGAATGTAAATTCCCTTAAATGTGAAGAACAGCATCTACGTACATGTACAAATGTACGACAGCCCCTTAAATAATAACCTTTTTTAAATCTTGTCAGTAAATACGAGGGACAGTGATTGTCATTATAAGGGAATTTGAAGGCAAATTAGATAGTATGTAGCACCACATGGAAAAGGGCTTTTTAAACATTTGTTTATAATATGTTTTTTGTGCATTTAATTTTGTTGCTGTGTATCCATCCATCTTTTTCATCTTAAAGTTCTTGTTGTAGCTCATTTAACTTTAGGTTCTTCATAATACTAAGTGTTTAAATCAAAAGTTCAAAATGTTGGGAAATACATCCTTTTGCTCTCTAGTGGAGACAGATGAGACGATTGATACCACTCTTTTATGAGAGTGGTATCAATCTTCTCATCTTCTCATCTCTCTGCCAGAAAGCTAATAAGCTCATTTCCCAAATGTCAAACTCTTTTTCTTATGGAGGGGCCCATAGAAAATGCCTTTCTACAGGGCCCAGAATTTTGTGCTACGCCCCTGGTCCCTGTAAAAGTTGTGACAGTGTGACATCATTAATTTAATTATTTACACCTTTGATATTCCTACTGTGACATGTCAAAATGTCTTCTGTTAAAAAGACCTCTGACTGTTGCTCAGCAACTGTTACGCGGACTCGCTTTAAGGCCAGATGTTTTTTTCAACCTATTCTGCCGACAGGACAGATGAAGACATGAAAGGGGAGAGAGAGAGAGAGAGAGAGAGAGGGAACAACATGCAGCAAAGGGCTGAGGTCAGAGTCAAACCCTGCACCACTGCATCGAGGACTAAACCTCTATATACGTGCGCCTGCTCTACCAACTGCGCTATCTGGGCACACATTCTGCTCATTTCTAAACATGGAAATTACCTTTTTTTTTATTAATAATTTGCTGTAAATTATTAAGGGCGCTGCCCCCCTACAAGATGAGGTAATAGAGTATATTGGCAAAATGCTCAGGTTTTAACAAGAAAAGACATGGATAAAGTCGGATGACATGAATATAAAAATAGAAAGTTGGTGGAAAAGTCGAGCACAAAAGGGTGATGAAAGCAAACCTCAAATGCAAAAGTGAAAAGAATGTGCAGCACTGACATTCAAATACTTAAAAAAATAAAATAATAAATAACATTTTGTGAGTTAAAAAAAGAAAACTTTCACATCAATTATTTTACAAAGACATCCTTCAGATTGACAAATGACAAACACCACCACACAGCTGGGAATTCTAATGCTGATTTACTGAACACATATAAACCTCAGCTCAGTTAATGCTCCCATTTACTGTAACTGTTACTTAGTCTTGAGAAGCTGTTTACAGATGACCATGCACTTATTCAGACATTTATGAATTCGTCACGTTCTGCTGTCCTGCTGTCTGTGTTGCTTCTCCTCACTTCAGCCACATGCTGTTTCCACAAACCGTTACCAGGCACAGTTGAAGACACTTTGCTCTGTTTGCTCCTGCAGTCTGAAAAACTGCAACGCACAAAGTCGATGAAAGCACTCAGAGACGAGAGAGTGCAGCGGCTCCCTCCTCGCGGCTACAGAGGCCTAATGAAAGTTGCTGACGTGACACTTGACGTCGTCTAAGCTCAGGACCGTCCCCTGGTCGTTGTTGTTGTTGTTGTTGTTGTGCTTCTTATCGGAGCAGCGACACAACTTGTACTTTATCACCTGAGAGGGTTAAAAACAGAGCAGGTCACCACGACAACCTGCCTTTAATGGCCTAACAAAGGAAAAGAGTGATACATGGTTTAAAATATGACCATGTGTACATTTTATAGCTCCCCTAAAGCTGCAAAAACACTCACATTCGCAGACAAAATACAGACTACATGACCTCAGCGTCCTCAATGACCCAGTAGCTACAGCTCTGCATGAAGTAAATACTTACATGCAGCAGGATTATTCGGTAACACTTTACTTGAAGGTATCTACATAAGAGTGACATGACAGTGTCATGAAAACATGACACTGTCATGACACATGAACCCTAACCCTAATTCTAACCCTAATGACACTTACTAAAAGAAGCGTTATGTCATAAACGTTTATGACTTTTTTATAATGTCATGTCACTCTTATGTAGATACCCTCAAGTAAAGTGTAACCGATTATTCTTCTATTTAATCACTTTCCTGAAGAAGCCTCACCTCATAAAGGTAGTCAAAAAGCTCCAGAATGGTGAGTATGCTTGCTCCGATAAAAAGTCCCATCTGACCACCGATATCACCTGGAATAATAAGATGCAAGCTGATGAAAAACATCATCTACCATAAAGATTGAAAGATAATCCATCTACATATAATGGAACTAATGTACCTAAAAGTCCAGCCACTTCATAAACCTTCTTCTGTTCAATAGTTTCATAGTTGAGAGCCTCAAAATAGATGTCTAAAACCAGAATATTCTCTCTGTGAAGAAAAGCAAGCAAATCAAAACATTAATATTCCATTTTAGTTAACATTTACCCTACCCTAATGATAGAAGGACTTAAAGTTAAATTTGCTTGTTTTGATTTATGAATGTATTAATATTGTTGTTGCATTGTTAGTATGTTCCTTTTAAAAATATATATATATATATATATTGCATAAATATAATAAGGTTACAGAAATAATGCTATGTAAGAAAGTGGAAACTTAACTTGTGCAATCTTGCAATAAAATATATTTATGTACGTATCTAAAAAATAAATACTTAAGAGCATTGTTTGCAGTTTACAAAAATGCAGACGGTTAATACGTACTTAATATAATGCTCAGATTTGTTGTATTTCTTGGCCAGATATTTAGCGGAGGCCTTGCTGGGGATCTTGACGAAAGACAGCTCTTTGCTGTATCTGGTCATGTTGCACGGCGTCTCACACACACAGAAATCATTGTCTCTCTCCACCAGGAAGTCTGCAGGGAAGAAAACCAGAGCTCAGTTTGACCTTTTGAACAGATCAATGCGGCTGATGTCATAGGATGATATATATATGTGTGTGTGTGTGTGTGTGTGTTTTGTATCTGTTCCTTAAAATTTCAGACCAGACATGGACGAAGCCTTTTTCTTACCAAGAGCTGGGTCAGCACATTCTTTGTACAGCTCGGGGGTGCAGTAGGGAGCATCGCCTGCAGCCAAAGTAACACACACTCACAGTACAGTCATTTTACACAACATCGCTGATGTAACTCTGATACAACACACAGTAAGTAAAGCAGTTCCTACCAGGCATGTGCACCATGCGACAGTTGCAGTTGTCCACCAGGTAGCGTGTTTCACAGTCGATGCGACAGGCTGTGATGCTGTAACTGTCAAAGAAGTCTGAATCCATGGCCGTCACCTTACAGTCTCCCCAGGGAGGGGGAAGATATATCAGCTGCAACAAACACACATCACTTAAACACAAGCGGTTTCCAGGTTTCCACACTTCTATATAGTATTACTGACACTTTTTAGTAACTATATTATGTAGAAAAATAAATACATGTATACTGTTGTTTTAAAAACTGAAAATGAAGGAGTTTAAAAGTAAATTAAAGCAATTAAAGAACAAACATCCATGAATCAAAAACAGGATGCTGCCTTGTGTTCTATTTAAAGGCATACTATGCAAGAATTGTACCTTAATATAACAGCCTCGAAGTAATTACGATGGTAAACGAACTCGTAGTAGGGCAAATCATGCCGACAGCAAAGCAGGGGAGGGATGCCGATCGGGAAACCAGCAATGCAAGTTTGGTAGGTGGCGCCAAGGGGGTAAGCGAACCTCCACAAAGCGTACCTCTTATGGAGCCATTTTGATGCTAACAAGCCATCACCTCCCGTTAGCATTCCATTGACTGCCATTCATTTTGGCGCCACTTTGACAGCGAATAACTTTACATCTGAAGCGTTTAAAGGCTTTATTTGTCCATTGTTTATTTCTAAAGAAACACGACAATGTATAAAAGGCTCCATTACCTTGTATCTCACGTTATGGCTCTGTAGCTGACGTTTTTGTAAAAATAGGCTAACGATTGTGTCATAACCACGCGACTTACTGTCGCACAGTTACCGTACAGTACAGGAGAAGCTCACAGACAGTCTCGACTCACATCAGCTGTTTAAGTTTAATTACTAATGTTAACTAGCATTTAAGTTAGCAATAATTAGCCTGTGCCATGTTATCTCCTTACATATACCTACGCTCTCAGTCTGCAAGACTAGGAATGATTGAGATTTCTCTTGGCACAGCTACCAGAAGACTTACAACTTTCAGACAGGTTGCTCACGTCACATCTATGTCTTCGAGCTCAGTTGGATGCTGCGCAGTAACGCTCAGCTATCACCGGAAAAGTGCTTCTAACAGTAGTGATCGTTACGGCTGTGTCAGAACCATGTCTTTCTCTATCACTCTGGGCTGTGTATATTCCATTGACGCCAATGTAAACACGGCGCTCTCTCTCCTGCTGGACACCATAAACGAACAGCAGCGGGCCCACCCCGATGGTGTTCACATAATCGCAGGAGACTTTAATAAGGCCAACTTGAAGACTGTACTCCTGACATTTTATCAACATGTCAAGTAAACTTGCTTGCGTTCTATGTTGTATGTTGTTGCACTTGTTGTATGTCAGTTTTTACCACCACCTGCCTATACTTTGTATCACATTGCACTTTTCTGCTTTTTTTTTGCACTAAAGTTGAATCTAATCTAATCTAATTTACGAAGTTGTTGATTCATCCATTGTTGATAATAAGACCGGGGGGAGGGGAGCAGGCCGTGAGTGCACAGAAAGCTCTGCATGAGTGGTATTTACGACAGTAACGTTAAATACAAGTACTCCACAGCGGCTCTAGGGGTAGCTGTTTGACAAAAAACGGAAACTGCATAGTATGCCTTTAAAATGACTTTAAGGATAGTTCTGGTTTATCACAACTTAAATCATTTTCATTTTTCATTTTGGCTATTTATTCCTCTCAGTAAAAAATTAAGTATTCACCAAGTTAATTCTTGAGATCTAGAAACAAAGCAATGTTGTTAAAAATAAGTCCAACAGGGCAATACACATGAGCAGTCAGCCAATCATACAGGCTTTAGATTGTTGGGTAAACCTATTTAACAAATATACGTATATGTATGTATAAAGATGATGAACAGTCTTTACCCTCTGTTCCTGGCAGGAAACAAACGTCTGAAACCCGGGCGCCACTCCAAACCCAAGCTGGTCAATGAAGGACGGCTCGTCCTGACTGTGGATCTGAACTTTGACCCCAGCTTCAAATGAAGTCTCATCTGCAGGAAGTCAAAGAATGTTGAATCAGAGCAACACATCGGGAAAATGCGTCTCACTAATGAATCCAGACACTTAGCAGAGTTTTGTCTCTTGAGTTCCACACTCTACATTAACACCTGCCCAAACACACTGTGACAGATTTGCCAGCCTCTGAATGAAGAGAATGATGTCCCCTCTCACATGTTTCTCCCCAGATAGGCAGGTATTCATCCTGCTGAATGTCCAGCATGAGCTCGAGTCCATTACCCATACCTCCCTTGGTGGTAGATAGGGGAGGGAGTCCATCACCGCCGGCGTTAAAGGTGTAACACTTCCCGTAGCGAGTGAAGACCTGAGAGAAATCATAAGAGAGATTTTTTTTTATTAGCTCTGCAATACTCCAAAAAGGTTTCTTAACAATGCTTTTCCACTGGGGGTCAGTGTTTGACTTTATTTATGATATGTGTGTGAACATGTGTGTATACGACAGAGAGCGTATGAGAGAAAAGGATGATGTGTGACAGGAAGAGAAAGAGGTTAAAGGAGGAGAGTGAAAGAGAAAAAAAACAGAAAGAAGAGGGGAAAAGGAGGTCTTCCTGTGAGGTTTGTGGGTTACACAATCAAGCCAGTGAGGTGATGGAGACTGGCAGACTGGTGATTTAACATTCCCTCTTTATGTAACTTTATAATGGACATGATGTTACTATGGAGACCAAGAATTCCAGCCAAAAAGAATATAGCCTTAATTTTTAAGAAAAGATGTTGGATTGAAAGCTGTGTGAGATATCAGCAAAAGCCCACATAGCATGTTTAAACAGCCATGAGGGCACGATAGTTAATAGATGGATGAATATTGAGCTTCCTTTGGCAAAGAGTTAATCTTGCATTAGAGCATTTAGTGTCACATGAGTCACATAGCCCATGTAGGGAGAGAGTGGGAGAGCAAGGAGCAAAGGAGAGCAGGGATGTAAAGTGAAAGAGACAGAAAGAGAGAGAGGGGGAGAGAGAGGGGGAGTTTAGCTGCTAACGCTCGGAGCAGGCTATTGTTCAGTGTTATGGCACAGAATGACATATCTATGATTAGAAAAAAACAAACCAACCAAGTAATTGTTGAAAAAGAGTTTGGGTCCTGCCAAGGGCAATTTAAACATTTTGGCAATCTATCACATTGTAAAGTCAGAGAGAGACAGCTGGTTGTAGAAGCAAGACATCAATCTGAGTGGGAAAAATACATTCAGCGCCATCAAGAATGGCAAATAAAATGCAAGGCAAGCCACACTGTGTGCACACATTTAGACTCATACTGACAAACCTGTAGGTGAGTGTTTCTTAGAGAGGAAATGTTTGTTTCACGTGAACAAGACTTAAGAGTCTACAGGTATGGTAGCAACTCTGTGAGGCTTAATTCCCCCCTTTCCAACGTCAGAATTAGGGGGGGCTGTGTCCGACCATTTCTGTAACTTTCCAAAGCCAACAATCAAACATTCACACCCACTTCACACCATGATTGGCCAGCTGTGTGGAGGTGAGAAAGGAGTCAGGGTTTGAACTTGTCACTTAAGCTCTCTTTTTTCATTTGTTACACAACTATATCATTGTCACAGTGAATGTCTTCCACAGAGACTGTCTGAAAATGTGCGATGGTAACCCACTACAGTATTTAAACTACGGTAATTTTACCCATGGCATTTGCTAATTGCAATAATCACAAAAGTATAGCTGAGACTATTTGGTCTTAAACCAAAGTGTTTTATAAACCAAAGACAAATTAAAATGTTGACCTGATGCCAGTTTTTAAGTTTTAAGTTTTTAAATTAACATGTTTATAATTCATCTTGAGGGGGACATGTATGTCTGCATCAAATTTCATGGCAATCCATCTGATAGCTGTTGATATATTTAACTCAAAACCACAAATGTGAACCTCATAGTGGGAATAGATTAAAAGTCAGAGGACCGCCAAAGTCATTACAATTCATCCTCTGAGGACCATGAATGAAAATTTAATAGCAATCCATTTAGTAGTTGTCAAGATAATTTGGCCTGGAGCAAAGTGGTGGACCGACCAACAGAACGTCTTTGCCGTCCCTAGAGCTAAGCAGCTAGCATGGCTAACAATCATCCAGTAATTACACCCTTGGTTAAATCGTCCATTCTTCCTTTTCTTATCTTCTAAGATTATTTTTTGGGGGCTTTTTGCCTTTAATTGATAGGAAAGCTGTAGATATGAAAGAGGGGAAAGGGGGAGACGGTATGCAGCAAAGGACTGCAGGTTGGAATCAAACACGGGCTGCTGCGTTAAGGACTGAGCCTTGGTACATGGGGCGCACGCTCAACCAGACGAGCTACCAGGGCGCTCCTCTTTTATTTTCTTTTTTTTTTTTTAAAGATTCTTTTTTTGGGGCTTTTCCCTTTATTATAGTGACGGTGGATATACATAAAAGGGGGCGAGAGATGGGGGATGACACGCAGCAAAGGGCCGCAGGTCGGATTTGAACCCGAGCCGCTGCAGGACTCAGCCAACATGGGGCGCACGCTCTGGGTGAGCTAGATGCCCCCCCAGGGCGCCCCTCTTTTCTTCTCTTCTTTCATCAACCTGCTACAGGTGACCTTCACTGCATATTCATTCACACTTATTGATCTGTGAACTCTGCTGGCTCGTTAAACATCTGTAAGAGCTAACCCAGCTGTCAGAGAGGCTCTGCCCTTTCTCCACAAATGAAAGCATAAATGTGTCAGATCATACAGCGGCTGCACTTACTGTACTTCATAAATAAATCAATCATTACAAAAATGTAAAATCCATGTGTATGACGGGAGCATGATGTTCACCAGCATCTTGATCGATACACAGAAGTGAGGTGATGCCGGGTAACCCTTTTTCTCTGCCTCGTGTTGAATAGCTGATGTGACAGAGGTGGCAAGAATGAAAACATCAAACATGCATAATGCACAAAGTCTGCACAGCATGCATATTGCGGCTGCTTGTTATGATGAGGAATGAATAAATGATTGTGCACATATGAAAAAGATTTCTGCAGCAAAGATCATATGAAACATGAGGGAAGATTTGTGTTACGACAAAGAGAAATTCTGACTTCTGAAAAGTGAAAGTTTACTTTACCTGTTAATTGTAACATGTTTACGCTTTTACCGTTATTAAGGTATGCCACGGAATTTAATACATTACTTACTGACTGCAGTTTACACAGGCTATAATCTTTAAAGCTCTATGATAAATAAAGCTGTCAGTCACACACAATTTCCCCATGTATTGAAAAGCACTCAACAAAGCTCTGCTGTAATTAATCATTATGCATATAATTATACATATTTTAAGAGCCACATCAGATTTAAAAGAATCTCTAAATCACAAATCCGTGCACTTTCCCATCCACTTAGCCAAGTCTTGCAAATCCTTGAGCTGCTAAAAGATGTCTCAGCAGGGCAAGTTCAATCCATTAGTGCTCTGTTGTTTTATGGGATTGTTTTCAAAGACTTTAAAGTCGTCTCCGTTAAGTGCCAACGCTTTCACTGTTATTATGCCGTACGCTTAAACAGCTATCACTGGGAAAATGCTATTTAAATGCAACAGCGAGCAGACAGCAGCCCACGGTGACCAGCACTAAAGTACATCCACATTTGTTGCATCCTATTGCGCCGCTTGTGTAATTTAGGATAATCCGGAAAGGATTTCAGTTGACCTGGAAAAAACTGTACTGGGTACCTTTACACATACATACTTTATGAAATAAATAAAGGGATTAATATTAATAAGACTAAGAGTTGCCAGCGGCTCTGTGGGGCTGTTCTTAAGAAAGAGAAATGTCAGCATGCTTACATGCTGACAATCACATGCTAATATGCTGATGTTTTAATGATTTAAAACCTCACATGAGCAATATCATAGTTGCAGGTGTGAATTTGGATATATGCTAACAAAAACTTTTGTTTACATTTCTAAAGAATGTGCTTGAGGTCTTATTTATTCACTTAAACCCTTATCCTCCACCTCCTGATCATATTTTTTAATATCTATACCAAATTTCATGGCAATCCATCTGATAGAGCAATTTCACTGAAAACCAAAAATATCATCCTCGTGATGGCGCTAGAGGAAAAGTCCCTAAAGTCAGTAGGATACATTGTCTGGGAACCATGAATGTTTGTACAAAACTTCATGGCAATCCATCCTATATTTGTTGAGATATTTCAGTCAACAACTGACAGCATGATTATTCAGCCTGCCGTGAGTGTTAAAACCAAAAGAATTCAGCAAAGCTACAAGCCAACAAAGGCAGCGTAAACTGGTGTCTGATTACAGTTTACACTCTTTGTGATGGGTGATTTTGGAGTCAGATCACTTTATGTTTGCAGCACAAAGGTAAAAATAATTCAGGAATAAAAGCATCAGAGCCAAAGCATCCCCCTCCTCGGTTTAATTCTCAATTAATAGCTGACTCACCACGCTAATAAACAAAGAGCCTCTCCAAAGAGAAAATAAACTATAGGCAGAGGATTGAAAGCCAGAGGCAGAGTGGGGTTTGTGTGTGTGTGTGTAATAATGATGCCCTGATCATGGAATCAGACCCTGAGTCACTGGTTGTCAAAATAAAGAAGTCGAGACGAGACGCACACAAGAATAGGTAGAAGTGAACTGCAGGGCTCCTCGGGGAGTATGGGTAACTAAAAGGCTTTATACAGAAGTTTTTTCTCTTAATTAGAGAGAGAAAACCAAAGGCCCTCCTGTACTGACAAAACACTACTGAGATAACACAAATGTCAACCTCATGGTGGTGCCAGGGGAAATGTCAAAGGATTGCCAAAGTCATTAGGATTCCTCCTCTGCTGAACATAATAATAAAAAACAGAATTTCCTAAAACAGCTGCGGACTGTTAGTCTGGCTATCACCAGACCAAGCTCAATCTTTTAAGATTGAACATTAGTCTGGGGAGTCTGCTCTGTATTTCCTACTGCACAAGAGGCATGATCAACGGGCATAGTTCAAATGACTCTGTATGCAACATCAACGGGTTGCTGCGCTTCGGTGGCCGCTACGTTGAACGTAAACAAGAAGCTGCTTGGACGCTTCTCTATCGTCATCGTGTTAAACCCGCCAATAGCGCGCCAGGTGGATAAGCCAGTTTGTGATTGGTCCCCGCAAAATTCAAATCGCCGGCAGATCGGGCTGGGTTTACCCATTCTAGCGCACTGTAGTTTTTAACAAAAAACTAGCCAAACAGGAGTATAGTGTATTTGTTGGGAATTATTTTTAAAAGTGAAGCTTTGTCTACACAGCCAATTTATCAAATATTTGACCAGTGTTCTGCAGAACTGTGAAGAGACTGAAGAATTATATTCTTTTTCAGGAGGTCAAAGTCAGAATAATGAGTGAGAATTGATCATGCAAATAAAGACCATCAAGTCCAGAGCATTGACTGTAGGGTGACACCTTGGGGCGGTGCAGGCTGCAGGGCAGGGCAGTGTAATGATCACCTAATCAGTTCGGACGGTCGGTCCTCCTGACCTTATTGACAACAGAGGAGAAAACAGGGGACATGATGTTACCTAAACTTTTCCAGTGCTTCAGGAAAATTAGTCTGAAATGTATGAATTTAATATTTCTAGGAAAACATTATCAGTCTCTATCTCACTTTACCTGCTGCTTTATAGATGAACCATCATAAACACCTCCTCCACTGTTGTGAGGGGATTTTCTATCTATCATATTTGGGATTTCAACCACCAGCTCCCACACAATAGAAATATTTCTTTCCCTCCTACATTTCCTTCCTCCCTGGTCTGCAGCGCTCTTCCCTCCCTAGTGTCTCCTGAACTATGATGTTCTTTCCCCTGTGGACTCCTCTCCATCTCCTGCTCCACTTTCCTACCCGCCCCTGCTTCATTTGATGAATATTTCACAGGCCAGTAGAGACAGTCCTCCTCTCTCACCCTATTCTCAGACACCGTCCGGGCACCTATCACCTTCAGGGACGACAGCATCATAACGCCGGGTAAGGGGCACCTCAGGTGACCGGAGTAGAGCGGGGAGCATATAATATGAAGAAATATGGAAGTGTGTATTCACTAAAGTAATATATGCCTCAGAGAACTGCCTCCATCTAAAAATCAGGACTGTGCTGACTTTAGCACTATCATGACAGAGTGAATTTAAGATAGGGGTTAAACCAGGCAGGTGTCATAATGTAAGACTGCAACATCCAGCAGGTGAGAGAAGAGATGAAGAGGTTGTTTCATTAGTAACAACATATGACCCATTTAGAGCGGGAACAATTAGTTAAATTAGTTAGTCAATCGTCAGAAAATTAATCTGCAACTATTACGTTATTTTTCTTCTATGATATTAAATTTAACACCTTTGGGTTTTAGACTGTTTGAAAACGTCACCTTTTCGCTCTGGGAAACTGCTATGAGCATTTTGAACTATTTCTGGCCTTTTATAGACCAAATGATTAATGAATAAATCCAGAAAATAATAGGCAGATTAATCAGCAATGAAAATAATCTGATAATATCAGAATGTGACACCAATTTTTCATATAATTTAGATGGATGTTGCACACTGGGAACCAAATCAGCAGAGAATTAAAGATAGGCCCTTCTTGAGGAAAAAAGAGAAGATTCACAACATAATAGCCGATCAGAGCCGGCGGGGCCACTATTTGTCTCTGAGGACAACTAATTGTTGGTTTAATGCAATCCCTGGTCTCTGTGGTGGATGGACGTGCAGTGGCACCACACACTGAGAGGAAATAATGCCCAGAAGGATTTCTCCCACCTTCTATTCACCAAAATGAAGAGAGAGTGAATTCTTTCCTCAAATGCTACTCTAAACAACTATTGAAAAATGATACTTTCAAATTCCTCCAGTGCAGGAGCCTCTTGGTGACTAATGGAAATGGTCTTGTGAATTTGGATGGGGGGCATACAGTAAATGTCAGTTCACATTCATTCAGAGCTGTCCAATTTTCTATAGAGGCTCTTGCAGTTAGCAGCCTCCCTTTTATTATCTCCCAAGTGAGCAAAAGTAGAGTGAGATGGTAAATGGTTGCTTTGGAGGACGAAGACATTCACTATCAGCCAGTTATGCGATGCAGTTATACAGCTCATTTTAATGATATATAAAATTAATTGGCAGTTTAAAACTACTTGCACTGCTTGCAAATTGTGACATGTAACATTCATCTCAGCATCATCACCCACTCTCCTTCCTCTCTCTCCATCTCTCCATATGGAATGTTAAAACCTCCTCTGCATGTCTCAATCGTCACCGTCGCCTACAAATCTCCTGCTTGCCTGCTTGTGCCAGTCGTGTGCAGAACCCAAGCTCGGCAGGCAGGCAGAGAGCTACAGTAGCTGCCCTATAACTCCAATGTGCACCGCCCTCTCGTCATGCATAGCTGAGTAAACATCAATAGCCCCAGGCCCAGTCAGAGGGGCTGAGGGCACTTTAAGCAGACAGCAGGGTTAACTAGGATTAAATCCTTACGTGTCAAGTGCAATGTGTAGCTTATGCAAGAAGAAATATGTATACAAAATGTAGTATGAGTATGTGCAATGCAAACAAAGGCATTAATAGAGTATAATAGAGTTTAAAATAAAGCAAGAAATGAATTCTTCATAGTAGCACCAAATGAAGAATGAATGAGGCATAATAACATGAATTTGAGACTGAACACGACAATATGATGATCATAAATGAGGTGATAATGAACATGAAATCTGAAAATGAAATGGGGGATATACATAATCATACACATTGGATGCATTCTGGCCGAGGGGACAACATTTTTTATTTGAATAAAGAAGACCCGATATTGTGGCTAAACATATGGTCTCTATGGAAGGTCCATGTAAAGATGCCAGTCTGAGGAAAGAAACTTCTCCTCTGCCTCTCTAAAACGTTCAGTATAATCGCCTTTCCCGACCTGGCGCGAGTGTGATGTCATGGGAGCGCTGTAACTATTTATACTTGTGCGTGGTGATCGCAACACTAGTTGCAGTCTTATCCTGAACAGAGGTGTCGCAATTGAGGAAAGGCTATCGACTTTGCTATTTCTACGGACTAGAAGAAGAAGAAAAAGGTAAACAATAGCAGAACTGGCAGCAACATTGACGTCAATGTCAGTGGCTAAGATGATATTGGAGTCGAAGAACAGCTGCTTTTGAGCCTGCTTGCAAGGAAAAGAAGAAAAAGAAGGTGGAATGTTCGTCCTTTGAATAACGCCAGACATAAATATAGTAAGTTCAATATCCTCGTGAAACAAATGAACGAAGAGAAGCACTTTGAATATTTCAGATTTCCTACTTCGTCGGATCAAGCCTTTCATTCACCATTAAAGAACTCATCTTAACCCAGTAAGTTTACAAGACAGACTTGCAGTCACTCTGAGAAGCTTGCCCTCGAACTTGGCCATGCTTCCTGTTTCCGCTTTGTAGTGCGCCGCTGAAAAAAAATAGAGTGCGCACCAGCGAGATCTATGTCATTTTGACGTCACATTGTTGCACGACAGGTCGGGAACGGTGAGTGTAAAAAGGCCTTTAGCTTTAAATTTTCTAGGATATGGGCTCATTATTGAGTATCATGCTAATTATTCCAAATTATATTATAAACTACAATTACCGCCTTGCGGTTGTATGCGTCTGCCAACCAGACAAGTTGGAGACAGTCCCTTAAGGCGCTCCTAAGATATCACGTTCATGAGAATGGGACAGACGTGAGGTCACAGTTATCTTTTCCTTTGACCTCCAAAATCAAATCAGTTCATCATTGAGTGCAAGTGGACGTTTGTGCCGAATGTGAAGAAATTCCATCGAGGGAGTCATGAGATATAATGTTCACAAGAACGTACAGACGTACGAACAGACAATCCAAAATCATCTTTTTAATACCTCTGATGGAGGTGGTGGTGTCAGATCATATCACCTCAAAAATGTGAATGTGTTTGTAACTGAGAAATTAATAATATAGGGCTGTGTGAACCGATTAGGAGCGAGACTTTTGACTACTGAAAGTTCAGAGACAAACTCGCCGGTAAATGAATAGACAGTAAAATAAATGGACAATGTGACGCCAGTGTTTTCTACGGAGATCAGTGAAGTATATTAGAAGCAGTTTTCTGGTGATGGCTTAGCATTACTGCGCAGCCTCAAACTGAGCTTGCCGACATAGATGTGTCATGAGCAACCTGTCTGAAAGTTGTAAGTCTTCTGGTAGCTGTGCCAAGAGCAATCTCAATCATTCCCAATCTTACAGAGACGGAGAGCGTAGGTATATGTAAGGAGATAACATAGGCACAGGCTAGTTATTGCTAACTAAAATGCTAGTTAACATTAGTAATTAAACTTAAACAGCTAATGTAAGTCGAAACTGCCTGTGAGCTTCTCCTGACTGTACGGTAATTTGTCTACTATGCGACAGAAAGTCACGTGGTTATGACACAATCGTTAGCCTATTTTTACAAAAACATCTGCTACGGAGCCATAACGTGAGGTACAAGATAATGGAGCCTTTTATACATTGTCGTGTTTCTTTATAAATAAACAATGGACAAATAGAGTCTTTAAATGCTTCAGAAAGTTATTCGCTGTCAAAGTGGCGCCAAAATGAATGGCAGTCAATGGGATGCTAACGGCACCTTATGGCTTATTAGCATCAAAATGGCGCCATGGGAGGTACGCTTTGCGGAGGCTCGCTTACCCCCTTGGTAAAAGGTCCATTAAAGCACACTTGCTGTTACCACTGTAACCAAATCAACTAGGACTGAAATAATTTCTATGCTTCTGTTGTGACAAATACATAATATATATTATATACCGCTGCAACTTCTCCCTGCAATGTTCTAAAACAGTTTCATCTTGACGCGACTCTTTGGTCTGAACTGCGCTTAGATATCTGTTGCTATAGTCCATGCAAACTAAGTGTACACCACAGACAAGATGGATCTCTATGAATTATCTCTATGAGCCTAATAATGACGGGTCATTTCAGGATGTGTTTAAATTAGTCTCTAGAGTCAGATGATTGCGTGTCCGTCTGGCTGCCCAAGACAAAAGGTCATCTGTGATGACATATTATTAGCTGTAATACGGGGCTGATGATATATTTCTGGCTTACAATGGTTTGTTGGTAGGTACAGTATGTGTGTGTAGTCAGTCTGTCTGTCTCTATAATTGCGATAATTTTAATATTAAAATTTTGTGTGCATGTCTCCTTGGTGCATGTCTAATAATATGCATTGTATAATAATGAACCATAATCACCTTCTAGCAGGATGGAGGAAAATTCATTTAGGAAAGCCAAAAAGGCTGTCACCGAGCATTTCACCTGACACCTGACTTGAACTCTCTAATGGCCCCAGAAGGCTCTTGAAATTGCATGTTTCACTTTGCACATTCATCCTGACATTTCTCATAATTTACACCAACTTAAATCGATACCATCTTCACTCGCTTAATTAAATTGTAAATCATGCTTAAAATGACTGTTAACTACTTTTGTCTATGTCATCTGAAGCAGACAAAATAAGTTAAGTCAAGTCTGCTTCACAGAAGTCCAAGATCACTTTTCTCACAGTGCTGCTGAGGTGCAGTGATGCCATTGTGCTCCTAATGTGTGCTGTGAGAGCTTGACAAAATGGAAACCTTCCTTTAAGACATGCTGTGAAACAGTCAGACGGCTTCCTCGGAAATAGCCACATAAATAAGTAAAACACAATATGTTCTATGGTGAGATGAAGTAAGTATGGACATATGGTAATATGTCAAAGGGTAACAGTACACATACATGCAGAGATGCACATTGGGGATGCACTGATGGATAACGCGTGACATACATGTTCTCCATTCCCTCTGGAAACCCCTCATAAAAAACCCACACATAGTTCAGTTGCACAATAGAGAACTCGTAGATTTATTTTAGGACTAGCTCTATGATTCAACATCTGAGTGGCTGTGATGAAGTAGTTGAGCTGCTCAGGGGGATTTAGCCGGGACCAGCTTGTACAGTAGATATGCCCAGGGATGGAAACTGCACAGGAAGAGTCACTGCAGCCCCGAGCTTTTGTTTACTGGCCAATTTGATCATCGGGGACTGCAACCCAACAGAGGATGAGGAGGAAGCCATCACCCTCATTAGTTAGAAAATATCAGAAGACAGATGAGGTGCTGCTGGCGCAGAGCACCTTTCTGCTTCTTTGCAGCTAACAAACCCCTCTTCATCAACTGTCTTTCATTTCGCTATTCCCAAAATACCACCCAGCAAAGGTGGGACGAACCTCAATAATGAATGCATTCATTACGGGACTCCTGTAACTTTTTGGTGCAGTTTAGAGGGCGGGAAAACTGTCGGGGAGAAGGCCCTGCAGCTCTCTTCCCCTGGAGTGAACCTCCTCTGTGTGACAAATTTCACACTCTGCTGAGAGAAATCCGCTGAGGCTTTAGATTTCCCAGCCTGTCACATGCTGTTGCTGAATACCGAGAGATTAATTCATTTCGCAGATGGTGCATGTAAGCAACTCAGACTCCCAAACACGCGGCATTCACGCCGTCACTACCTGCCCAATCTCAAAGTGACAACAAGGGAAGATTCAAGCTGGGAGGCAAGATAACATTCAGCACACACAAAGGTCAACACGTCGCACAAAATCAAAAGAATCCTGTATGCAGTATATTCCTGCAACAGTTTTCTTACAAGTTTGCCACATCAACTTAAAAGTGATAATATAATGTTGTGTTCTCAAATTGTTTAAGCTGCCCCCAAGTGGCCAAAAGAACAAAACAATTATTGCAATGATGTACCATTAATAAACATCATACGGTATATAACTATATGCCCTGTCATCTATGAGTCTTCTAGTGGATAGCAGAGCCACAGGGAGTTTTTATTAATGACTTTATTATGCTTTTCGTAGAAGCAGAACTCGGACGGCGATCAAAGTATATTAGAGTTAGGGTTATACGATAAGTTAAAAGTCTTGGATGAATGTTTCTTTTTTTAAAAGATACCCTCTGGCCACCTATGATTTTTGCTACTTCTATTTTGAAGGGAACTGGAAGAAAATATGTTTTCCTTTCAAGAGGTACGAGCCATAGTTTAGCCATTCATTTTTGTGTTGTGCACAGCGTTTCAAAAGAATCAATCCTTTTTTATTTGCCTCACGCTGCATGCGTTTCTTTGTTGGGAAATAAACACTCAGAGAGGTGGAATAGGCCACCCTGCTGTGTCCTGTCAGAGAGAGAAGGACAGCAGGCAAAGACACAAACAGCAAACATTTACTACACACTAGGGTGACCATATTTTGATTTCCAAAAAAGAGGACACTCGGCCCGGCCTCGAGACAAATACAGACAGGCTTCTCAGAGGTTAATGAACATGCTTTATTGTGCCTCAATGGTGCAAAAATAACTTCTAATAAAATAAAATAAAATTTGTAACAACCTGTAATAGCTCTCTTTTAAAATAAATAAATAATATGAAATAATGTTCTAAATATGACCTCTTCTGTGTTAGAAAATCCAGCTTCAACAAAATATCTCTTAATACCTTTTCAATGTAATAAGATAAATAATAAAGACACTGAAACATATGTGCCAGCTTTGCACACGGTGCACTCCGCCTCCCACTTGTGCGGTCCCGACCAGGACGGTACGTGGGATTTGTTTTTTGCCGTTAAACTGTGAATCTGCACTAGTCTTGTTTTAGTCATAGAGGGAAAGGTTGCGAGGGAAAAAGTGAGAGTGACGGCGAGCGAGTACGACTCTAGAGTCATAGTGAGAGAAACAAAGCGTCTCCCCTGTGTTTTCTGACCACGATGGGACATCTTTAGCAGGAAACGTTTCGGCATTTCGTGTGCAATGCTGCTCCGCTGTCTGCTCTGGTCCCGGTGTATGTGCGCGTTGCAGAGCCGGCCACAAGGCAGCCTCTCTGGAATTACGTCACACAACAAAGTACCGTAGTATTGTGTGCAAAGCACCAGTCAATTTAAGTACACGCTTAATGGTCCCATGAAAAACAGTGAAAACCGGACATTTTCATGAATAGGTAGGTAAAAAGAGGACGTTTGGTCACCCTACTACACACATTTATTCATCCCTTTCGGCAGTCAAAATGCAGTCAACATGTTTTTTTTATGTATAGTTTTTTTATTTTTAAAAGGAAGAAAAAAAGGTTGTTGGGGAAATATCTGAAATGCTATTTTTTCCATCTCAATTGGCTGAAGGGGCGTGTCGGTATCTGTGTTTAATTGACAGCAGCTGGCAGGCTAAGCACCAGCAGGGGAGCACAGAAGAAGTTGCCATGGGCAAACATGACATCTTGACTTCGCGTAAACATACACGGCCACTTTCTTAAGCAAAGTGGCGTGTTATCTGTACGCATTTTGAGCGCTGTGTACAGCGGACGGGTTGGGTTTAGGAAAAGAAGCACCGGTTGGGTTTAGTAAAAGAAGAAAGCTACGGTTGGGTTTAGGAAACGTGACACGCAGGTTGGGTTTAGGAAAAGAAGAACCGGTTGGGCTTAGGAAAAGAAGAACAGGGTTGGGTTTAGGAAACAAAGAAGAAAGCGACGGTTGAGTTTAGGAAACGTGACACGCGGGACCAGCTCTCCTGGGTGAAAGTCCTGTGTTTTACCCATCCAACTTCCCTATGTGGATTTTCGCCCTTTCATACTACTCGCTACGGCGTAAATTCACACGCAATCGCAAGGTAATGTAAGTCAATGGAGGCCAAATGGCGTTGATGAACACGCTAAAAAATGAGTATGCGTCTTGATAACACGCCAAAAATGGCATACGAATTGGCGTGTCATACATACGCCACTTCATGAGATCAGTCTGCATGGGTAGACAGTGTAGCAGAGGTATTGAAGAGTAAGGACCACACCAGCATCTAAACAGACCCAAGTGAGTAACTTCCTCTTGTGTAGTATAGCAGGATGTGGCCCGTTAGTCAGTAGCCCCTTTTACACAGCCTGTTCAAGGTGGCGGAACGCATTTAATCCGCCTTGTCGTCTGTTTGAAAGTTACAAAGACGGAATGGGGGAGTAGAGTTGTTGCGCTTTTAAGCCGGCAGCGAAGGTAGTCACAGAGCTGTAATCAGCGCATAATGTTGCATAATGCATAAAGTAAAGGAGAACACAGGACAAGTGATTTACAGAGCAGATATGTTAGCTGCTGTAGCAGATAAAATTCAATTTGTGTTGGACTTTAAATAAGCACAACCAGTTCACATATATAGAAGGCCGTGCATTCAGGCTAACAATCACTGTCAAATGAGTCACAAAGAAAGTCAAAAAAGTTGTTTGGCTTAAAGCTGGAAACGAACCCTGATGTAAAAGACAGGAAGTTAAAAAAATTGAAAAACACTGCGGATGTGAGAGAAATGGCAGAACTATCTGAGGCCATTAGCAAAACATTCAAAAATAATTGGAAGCTGTTGAAAATCATTTCAAATAATATTTCACACAACCAGTAAATGGCAGAGGGGAGCGATTAGAAACAGAGGCATACCAATCTGTGACAAATGGATATAAAACTGATTTGCATCTGTAAACGATTGTCTCTTATAAATTATTTCTCCTTATTTTTCTCCCTCGAATGGTTATTATGGATTTCAATTCTTTTCTTATCAGTTAAAAATGGCGGATGAAATAATGCTTTCAGCCGCGGTGCTTTTCTTTTTTCATTTTTACTGGTTCATTTTAGAAATCCCACTGAGCTTACAGCAAGTGAGTAGTGCCGGTGAAAGTAGAGGGTCAGGTCTGTGCAGGCTCTTAACAGGCTGAGGTTGCCATGGTGACCTAAAAAGGAGCTAATGGGAGGCTAAAAGCTTGGTTAGACAGAGAGATTCACTGTAAACCTAAACACTGATCCTACAACAGGTGTCAGATTATTGTGAGAGTGCATATGTGTGTGTATCTGTTCATTTTCTGTGAGTAAAGATCTTTTCAGGGTATCCTACAGGGACAGAAAAGACAAGAAAAACAAATACTGCAGTCGTCTTCCTTGTCTGGAGGAACAGCCCAGGTCTGAAGCGCAGCTAATGAGAGGCATCATTCAAGGCGATGGCATCTTTTTTTATCGAAATACACGATGCAATCAAATGGCAACTTGATGAGCGCCTCGCTGTTGCATAAATCAGAGAGGAAGCAGAAACACACAGCATCTGCATATTGACAATTTGCAACTGCCTGTGAAACTGAGGCATGTTTCAAATAGAGGGGAAGTTTGAATTCAACTTTTATTGAAAACATCAGGATCCAATACTGTTAATAGCAGCAGCGTGAAAACAAGCTCAGTACTGCTGAGGATTGGATGAGTTCTCTTGAGGGGAAAGGAGGAAAGAAGAGAGATGTTGGAAACATATTTGTTGACCATCAGTGATTTTATAGGCCTGGCTGCATATAAACTATAAGACATATTCAAACTCTCCTCAGCATAGCCACAACTGGCTCCTCCATTAACTGCTGTTCCCTTTTATCACATTGACATTCTCTGAGTGTTCGAGGTACAGTGCACAGTATCCTCGGTGAGTGTACATTACATCTAAACCTTTAGTCATCATGAGCTGGTCTGACTGGTTGTTTACAGAAACTGAAAGGACACCGGAAACCTTTCTTTCTTAAAAAAAGAAGAAAAAAGAAGGTCTTAAGGGTATCCCAGTGCATGCTGGGATGTCCTGTCCTGTCCCTTCTGTGACCCTGAATAAGCTGGTATTAAAAAAAGGGATACACAGGATTGTTCAGGTATTGTTAACCTTCAGGTAAACCCAATTTGAATCGTTACTATTTAAATGTAAAGGCCCTGCACACCTACACAGATGTTTTCACCTGTTCTGGATGTGACATAAGGACACCAGACCCCATCTACTTTGCCGAGTGGAATATTTTGGGCACCTCCGGTTTTGGAAGTCTAATTAATTTTCTTTATAGACAATGTTTGGTGACTCATCAGTACATAAGATAATCGACTGAATTAGAAAATATTTGGTTCTCCGTACCTAAAAATTAAAGGTTACGACTGCCAAGGTGCATTTTGGTAAGGAACATACAATCACTGAGCTTAAAAGTCTTTTACGTGCCCCTTTCCCCACTAGGTGCTCCTGGTTGGAAGCTAAAGATTACTTTGTTGAGAAAACTGCGGAGTCTGCATGTATAAATAAATAAATAATTGACTTTCAGATTATGGGTCAATTTTGGATGATTTTGGTATCTATAGCCCTGTGTGCAACAATTAAGATATCATTAAAAGATCATTTTTAAATGGGAATACAATAAAAAAAAAAAACTCTACTGCAACCAAACTCTATAATGGTGCAGTCAGACCAAAATCCACATTGCATTCATTTCTATGTGGCGAGACGCATTCCCTTCCTGACGCTATATGACCTTACTTCTTTTTCTTCACACTCAGCTCATTAAGATTCAGCGTTGGCCTGTGAAATCACAGGGCTCTCCTGTGTCCAGCCAGTTCGAGAGAGGGAGTATGATTGACCTCTTATCAGGGAAATATTGTTTGATTATATTCTTGCTTTGTAACTGCGTGGTTACATAATACAAGTGTCAGAAAAGAAAGGATGCTGCTTAGTTGTAAAGGGCAGTGACAGTAAGATTAATGACGGAAGTGTTTAATAAGAAGCTGTTAAATTTAATGTGGTGGATTGCTATTGTTAGCCTGGTTACTCCTGCAGTTTATGTTTACAGCTCTAAGAGTGGAGAACTAAACTTCAAAAAGCTCAAAATAAGAACAACTCTAAAAAGTATGTGCATCACGATCTGTGGGGTGATTTGTGGAATGGTTTGGACCAGGTGCTTAAACATTGTACAAACATAATCAAGTTTAAAAAGTTGTATAAAAACACTTTATTAAAAGGATAAGAGGATGAAAAGAGATGATTGTGAGGGTGGGTTAGTATACTGACTGTAGTGGGATGGGTGATTAGAGTGATGGGTTAATTGGTGCAAAATGTTAAAAATGTTTGGTATGTGTTTAGAATTATATATGTTTTTTTGTGTATATTTGTTATCTTGCTATACAACATATACAATATATACAGGAACTATTTACAGTTGAATGAATTGAACAAATAACAAGCTTCGGCTTCAACCCGCTACTTTTCGAACAGATTGAACATATTATTTGTAACACTTCATAGATATTGTTTTTCCTTATGGTGTGTTGCTACGCACTTATTGTGTTTTTATATTTTATTTTATTGTTATTTTTTGTTCGAAAAAAATAAAGATAAATTCACCAGTGTGCTCTTTTACGAATCTGATAGAAAAACAACTTTTATTATTTAAAAGGTAGAAACGGGACCGTCTGACCTTTTCTCCCCTGTCACCTCTCTCTCTTTTTTCCCCCTCTTTCTCCCGATGTCTCTCTGTCGTCCTCTGCTATTTATTATGCAATCCTTTCTACCTTTTCCTATCTGTGCACACTTTCACAAAGTGGAACTCATTTGTCCTTCGAATGCTAATACAACACATAATGAACGCCACTCAATTTTATCTCCCCTCGCTGATATCAGTGTATAATTAAAACAACAGTGTCCTTAATAAGGTGTCAGAGGTGATAATGCAGGGCGCTGATAACTCTTTAAAGACACACATGCATGCACCCAATGACTCCCTCGTTACCAAGCAACAATAGATTTATGAGAGAGACCACCAGGCCAAAATTAATTTCCAAGTTGCCTTCCATAAGTAGTTTGTTGTCCTTAGTTATTTACAATTTTAATGACCCCCCAAGCTATTCTTATGCTTTATATAAAGTGCTATTATCAATATTTTTATATTAACAACGGATCATGTGACTACAAAAGGGGTCGCTCGTAATGACACAGTGTGACTCTCAGCTTTAAGGAGTTTTTTATTGTCTTTCGGCTCATTGTTTTGGTCTCCAACTTTACTGTTTTGGTTCACTCTCAAAACTCTCATAGCATCGTTTTTCAGGTGCAGTGGGCAGCTGTTTTAACGAAAAAACTCTCTAAACCAACTGCACACTGCCTGCTCAGCACCAAACAGCAAACAGACAAAGTTAGTGACTAGCTAGTGAACACAGTGGGACATTTAGAAGCTAAAGAGCCAGATATTTGGTTCAGGAGTTAGTGTAAAGCAAAATAGAGCAAAAAAGAAATATTGGACTTATATCATCAGGTTGACAGAAACACGACTCCAAATGAATGCTGATGTTCCTCCGTAACTGCTGAATATGTAAATAGACAACTGTAAAAAAAGTTCACTGATATGTTAGTGTGTTCATAGTTTGTTTCTGCTGTCCAAAAAAAAATCAGTTAATGCAGGCTGCTGCTTTAAAGAGCCAAAGTGATTTTATTAGTTCTATTCCAGAAAAAGAAAACCTAATTTATCCCATAAAAATCCCATTGACACTGTTAAATACTAAAAACTAGACATCAGGCTTGGTACCTAACCTTACTCAACAGTATGCTGGGTAGTTAATCCCATGTGTTTAGACAAGAATGGTAATGTAATACCTATAATTGTTGTTTATTTAATATTCCTGTTTTTTTTAGCTGCCTTTAATGAACAGCATATCCCATAAGCCCTAGACCATTGTGGGTTAAATGTCACTGCTCGACAGAAAAAGAGTCAATAACAGCTCAGACATCTACCATCTAACACAGAGAGGTCTGAACGCTGGGGAAGGTTTAGATAGCAGACATTACAGCTAACAGCGCTGCCACCCTGTGAGTAAAAACAGTTCAACAACATTAAACAAAGGTTTTAACTTCTGAAAGCAACTGCTGCAGTGGATTTTTCTTAGAATATGGAAATTAAACCCCAGGGAGAACAAGCTTAATTTTTTCAGAAAGGCCAATGAAAGAGAAAAAAAGTAGAGATCTTGGGAAGTATATGTTTTGCATCACTTTGCTGACAAAAACTTACTGGGCTTTGAAGGCTGCTCACAAGATTTAAAAGGCAGAAGCTCTGAGTCATGTCAGAGGTTAGAGACAAAATTACAACCTGAGGCTGTCTAAGAAGTGTCACGCACCGTTCCATCAACCTTTTTTGCTGTTCCTACTGAAAACATGAAAATATTTAGCTGATTCCTTAATTGGGCACTAAAGTGTCATTGAGGTGGAGAGGACGAAGAGTAGCTGGACCGGCGGGATCCTGCGGAGCATCTGCACCCAGCGAGGACTGACGACTGGACGAGCATAATAAGTTTCTGCTGCTCCTACTTTAAACAAGTGTTTCCCTGTCAACCAGAGGACACCAAGAGAGAGAGAGAGAGAGAGAGAGAGAGAGAGCCAGACGAGACAGCACGCCTGACCACTCGGCCTCAACATCAGCTCCGCTCCACTTATCAGAGCAGCAGAGAAACAATGACCAGCAGAGAGTAAACAACGAAAGCAAAGCCAATTTACTTTTCCAGATATACCTGTCATTCTCCTCACTGCAGTGACTGATGTCCTCTATTCTGGGTGGTTGTCTGAGCATCACTCACTAAGTGGTAATGCCTGTTTTACCTAATGTCAATGCATGGTGGCATGAGGGATGTGTTTAATTTAATTTCATTATATAAAGAGGACAGTTGCATCATATTTACTGTGAGTGATTTGGGAGGTAAACAGAGAAAAAAACGTTCATTCGTGCCAACGATGTGTTTGATGTTCTGAGATAAAAAGGACAAATCATTTCTCGTCTCTCTGTATGTATCTCACCTTGATGAAAGAAGCGATTGTTTTACATCTCTGATGAGCCCACATATTTGTCCTCAGTTTCAATCCAGAGGCATTTCAACATCTGACACCAGTATTGTATGAAGTGAAGAATAACGAAGAATATTAGCTGCAGTAGCTCAGTCTATAGGCACTTGACTTGGGGGACCGGAGGGTGGCCTGTTCGGACCATTCGGACCAAGAATGAAGTGTGGACTGGAAGCTGGAGAGGTGCCAGTTCACCTCTTACCCTTGAGCAAGGCAACTGCTTGGAGCGCCTGACTATGGCAGCCACATCACTTCGACATCTCTCTCTATAACAATAATTCATGTCTATATATCCTGTGTGTGCATGTGTAGGCCTAAAGCCACCTACACATGATCTGCGGTAAAAACGCTATGCGCTGGTCGTTCCATTGTTTTCCTATGGGGAGAGCGGTGCCACCCAACTAGGCGGAGCGCTACCCTTGGTGTCGCGCACCGCTCAAAAATGCCGTTGAAGTTCAAATTATTTCAACTGTGACCTTTCAAGGTGCAACCAATTCCAGAAGCAATGATTGCGTATCTGTGCTGCGCTTTGCCTCTCTGTTCTGTAACCTCGTGGTTTTACTGCAGATCATATGTAACAAATAAAATAAAATAAAACTCAGAATCCCTAGCAGAAATTTTTATTGGATTTTCATTCTGGATCACTGCTAAAAAAATTTTTTTTTATTTAATTTACGTTAAAAAAGATCTGCAGATTCTGTTGGGGTCTGATGATTAGTAATCAATAGATGACCAAAGAATAGGTTCTATGGCAGCAAGCAGAATTACAAACCACATAGTTAAGAGTTATTTTTCAGGGATTCAGTATTTTCAGTTCCAGCAGACACAAAGCAACATCAGCATTCATTTGCAAGCTTGTTTGTGTCAACCTGACTAATGTAGGTACAATATTCAGTCTCTTTTAGTGCAGATTTTTCTCTCCACCAACTCCTGAGGGAAATATCTGTCTCTTTAGCTGCTAAATGCTCCACTATGTTCACCAGCTAGTCTCTAACTGTCTGCCTGCTGTTTGGTGCTGGACAGTGTACAGTCGGCATTTAAAGCTTTTTTGGTGAGCAAAAAACAGCTAAGTTGCAGGCCAATGAGATTAAAGATGTTAAAACGCTCAGTAGAGCTGAAGTGACAATGAATTAAATGATAATTCATTGTGGGTTTGTCACTACAAGCAGCCACTTTCATATTATACATAGAAATACTGATTGGAGCAGCTTTAAGCAAAAGAAAGTCTCATTAAAATAAAATCTCTTTTTCAAGAGAGACCCGGCCAAGAGGGAAGCATAAGAACATTGTTACAATATTGTAACAATATTGTAACAATAAATACAGTATACACCAAGACAAAGGTTGCATGCTACAAAAGAAAATAAATACTAACATTTTCAGCAGAAGTTTCTGAGCATGTGTGGGAACAAGTGCCTAAAGTCAGTGATTTAATTTATCAGGTCAAAATGATTAACTTTTATTTTGAATTCTGCTGCACTTAATGAAAAAGAAATGTAATTCAACAATTATTCTTGGGAGATCTTTAAATTGGGTCTAAACTTCAGACATCTAACTAAAATGGAAGGAGTTTCTGTCTTTCGGTTTTCTCGGCAATCGTTCATCTCATCGCTTTTACACTTGGCGGTTGTATTGCTGAGGACCAAAGGAAATGCAGTGTTGAGCGTGAGATCTTGACATCTACAGGACATATTTATTAGTAGTGAGTTATGTACACACTGTGTGGTGTATTGAGGTGGAACCACCAATAATTGTTACACCACTAAACAGCATTCTGGGTACAGCCTGCTCTCCGTCGCTCGATACAGAACATTCAAGAGCAGATGAAGGAAGAGAGACCGGAGCGGTTACATTGTAGCAAACTCAAACATTTCAATCAGCAATGTATGCTAGGTTTCGGAGTGAACTCTTTTGTATCCGAAAATAGCCTGGTCCCAAATAGCCAGCTGTTAGCAAATGATGCGTATACTCTAGCATTGCTAGAGGATGCAACTATGTCATAGCAGGTGTATTGCTCTGTATTTGCCTGGCCATTTTGTCCTTTTTCTTTCCCCTTTACTCCTCCCTGTCAGCCTGTAAATGTCTTTCTATCTGTCACCCAACTCTCCTGTGAGTCTGCATTGTATGCTGTGCAATAATCGCAAAATGTCACAATGATAATTTTTCAGGAAAGTGCAGCATCCAGAGGAGCCGAGGTCTCAACCAATCAACAATACACCATGAGACGGTGGTGCCGACGTGCCGTTATTTTCCACAGACACATTAAAAAGGCAAACCGGCAGAAAGAAATGTTGCCTAAACTTAGGCTGCAGGCCAGTGCTGGTTAACTGATTAGCTCAGTAATTGCGGTGGAAATGCCAGTCTAAGGTTGATATAAAACTGCAAAAGCACATCCAGGAAATACTAATCAGTCTCCCGGCTGTTCTCTGGGAGGCCGCCGCTGTTGTTGCTGTGAATGCCACTGCCTCTTCTTTATCTGTGTGTAGGTTTGTGTTTCAGTGTGTGTGTGAGTGTGCGTGTGTGTGTGTTTGTGTGTGTGTGTGTGTGTGTGTGTGTGTGTGAGTGTGTGCACCTGTGTCTGAACTTACTGGCAAGTACATTAATATCTCCTACTTTTCCTCAGACAATAATAAAAAAAAACTTTAATATGAACAGAGAAAATTTGGGCAGGATCATTAAATTAAATTAGTCATTATAGTGGTGTCAGAGTAAGACATGCAGAGAGAGCCTTCCTTGTTCCCTACTTTTTCCCATCTTCCGCCGCCTTCTCCTTCCCTTCAAAACCTCATTATAACCCTCATTTTTTGTTCTCAATAACATGCCTCCAGCTCATTTTCTTTTCTTTCATCCGTTTGTCCTTGCCTCTTTCAGTTTATTTCTGCACTGTGTTTCACACCTACAGTGACTAACTACAGTCTACATCCTCACCTGTCACTACAACTGCTCCCATCTGTCTCTTCTCACTTTGTCCTGCCCTGCGTCCATTTCTCTGACCTTATCACACACTGAGCCCCCGTCTGTCTGCACACAGTTTTGTGCAGTTTACACAAAAAGAAAAAAAACAACATAAAAGCAGGTTATTCTGCATTCTGTTTGTTTGTGTCTCTGTCAGCGCTGTTAGTACCGTGGCAGGATTATTTTATTGTTTACAGGTTTAGCCCTCGTCTGCTATCTTTCAGCTGTGTTTACAGTGCATGTTCCATGACAATACAGGATTATAAGGAACTGCTGTCTTTGTGTATGTGTGTGTGTGTGTGTGTGTTTGTGTGTGTGTGTGTGTGTGTGTGTGTGTATTCCTGTGCACCTGACTGGATAACCTATTTTAAACCACAAAAATGTTCCTGTCTCTATTAAATTCCTGTTACGTAGCTTCATTTTTTCCACTCTATTTAACAATACTCATATATTCTGCATCTGCGTGTTACTGCGCTTCATTAAAGTAATATCACATTCATACAGAGAGAAATAATAAAATCCAGTATGTCATGTTTTCATGGCTGCCCCATTCACATGAAAAAGAAAAAGTGTTGTGATTGAGTCAAATGTGGTACCCGTAGAAACATTCAATCCTGTTTTTAATTTAACATAAAGTTCAGTAAGTTTAAACTATAACTGCCTGCACATCACAGTGCATCATGTCAAAGATTTTAACCATCGTGATCCACCTGATACAAACACACTGCACTGAATAAGTACTCAGATCCTTTACTTGAGTAAAAGTACCCATACGATAATGTAAATATACTCCATCCAAATATTGGATAATTCAACATTTTGTGCCTTATGGTATGTTATTTAAATGAAACCATCTGGGAAGTTCAGAAGGAAAATTTATTTTTGGTGAAACTGCTAACAACTCATAACATCTTGAATGTAACAAGTACGTAAGTAGGTAATTACAAGAATCTTGAACTGGATCCTGAATTTAACCGGTAGCCAGTGCCAAAAGGCCAGGACAGGGGTAATGTGAAGGAAGGAACTAGACACCTTTTTTATAAGGGGTCATAGATCAAAAAGTCAAATTTCGAAGGCTCCTTCAAATGTGGTCCACAAATGTGGCCTCCTTTCACTGAATTCGGAGGGCCCAACTGTTGTATCGTTCGAAAATAGCAGCATTAAGTAAATGTACTTAGTTACTTTCCAACACTGACTACTAGCCTCTCTGTCACATTTATCAGAGGCTTTTGTGTCTGCCAGTCAGCCTCTGGAAACACACTGATTTGGTGTCAGATGAGTACAGAGGAGGTTGGTGGTCTGAACTGTGGCATCATTCCTCCTCCTGAACTCCATCCAGCAGTGTGAGTCACAGCCAGTCCCATGCGAGCCTGCCTTTAGCCCACACTGAGACCGGCCCTCAAGTCACCTGCACTAATCCTCAGGATAAATAAACCATGTGCAGAGCAGTGCAGACAACCCGGGCTATTTTCAGCCCTGCTGTGCTTCTTTTTTTTTTCTTCCTCCCTCTTCCCCGGTCCGAAATGTCTTCTAAAAAAAGTGTTTCCCCCTATCAGGCCCGAGCAAATAGAGCGTGCTTAAGCAGCATTACTGGTCCGTCTCCAAACCAGCTGGAGTCATGGAGACGCTGTTTGGCTGTCCGCCCTTTAAGAACATGGGATAAGATGTCTCGGGGGTTTAAAATATGCAGATTTGTTTGGGGTTATTAAAGTGGGAGTTACAGTTAAAGCATTGAAAGGCTATCAGACTACTTCCACGTCTCCTGTGGCCTCTAACCCTCTATGAAGTCCCGCTCTCAAAGGTGGAAAAGCTGGAGAGACTGGTCAGCTCATATGTAAGGAAGTGGCTTGGCCTTCCCAGGTGCCTTAGCAGCATTGGGCTCTACGGCAAAGGGAGGACCCCAGTGGCTGCAACTGAGCAGGCAAAGGCAGCACTCAGACACGAGGACATCGTGGGCCGAGTACAGGAGGGGAGGAGTGGTCTTGACCTTGGGGCCAGTACACCAGCGTGGAGCAAGGCCTCTCCATCTCAGAGACACAAGCTGGTGGTCCAGGAGGTACGTCGGGAGGAGGAAGCAGGAAGGTGCGCCCAAGCTGTGGCGCAGGCAAAGCAAGGGCAGTGGATGGCATGGAAAGGAGTGGAGAAGAGTAGGATCTCCTGGAATGAGCTGTGGGAGATGGAGGCATTCAGAGCAAGCTTTACTATCAGGGCTGCCTACGATGTCCTGCCTTCCCCCACAAACCTAAACCTGTGGTATGACGAAGACCCCACGTGCCCTCTATGTCCAAGTCCAGCAACACTGAAGCACATCTTAGTGGGATACAAGACCACCCTCACCCAAGGCCGTTACACCTGGCGGCACAACCAGGTGCTAAAGTGTCTTGCAGCAGTGCTGGAAAGTCGACAAGTGTGAATGCCCTTCCTCCCCCGTTATCCCCGTGGCAGCCAACACCATTTGTTCGGGAGGGCGAGGGTCAAGCCAGCCTCACCACCATAAGACCAGACACTGGGCAGCTGGGCAGAGCATGGGACTAGAAGCTGCTGGCAGACTTGGACAATAAACTATGCTTCCCAGCTGAGATTGCAGCTACCAACCTGCGACCAGACCTTGTTCTGTGGTCAGCCTCACTCAAACTTGTCTACATCATCGAGCTCACCGTGCCCTGGGAGGGTGCAGTGGAGGAGGCCTACGAACGGAAAAAGCTGAGGTACACTGAACTTGTAGCCGATGCGCAACAACAGGGCTGGAATGCGAAAGGTACGCCCAGTGGAAGTAGGCTGCGGAGGGTTCGTAGCCACCTCAACATCCAGGCTACTCAGGGAGATGGGAGTGCTAGGGAAGGCCCACCGGCAGGCAGTCAAAGACCTCTCCAGGGCTGATGAAAAGGGGAGCCAGTTTTACTTTGTTCCTAAAAAATCCCAGAAGGGCAATATGGTATACAAAAGTTGTAATCATTGTATGTGATGGAAATTTGCAACATTTATTTTCTAAATAAAAAGATAATTATAAAAAAGAAAAGGGGAGCCAGTGGCTGTGGATCAAAAGAAAGGACTCCGCCTGGGCCTTCAAGTGAGTTGATGGCATCTAGGGAGTGAACCTGGGACGCTGGGATTCACTGCTCAACCATCTGGAGGTGTCGTGGGCCTATCAACGAAACACCCGAGAAGGAGGGTGCCCACTTGACAACCCAAAGGATGCCATCACTCAATTGACCATCCCACGGAGTCTCATCGGTGCCTCAAGTACGCATTTATTGAGGGATATCAACATCTATTCCTACACAACAGATCTTAGTATGCTAAAACAACTGGTGATGTTTTGAAGCTCAGTGATTGCAGATGATCAATCTGGCCATCCCTCTCCCAGTGAAAGCTTATATGATTTTTGCCTTTTGTGACAAAACATCACGCCTCTTCTTCCATCCTTCCTTCTACTTTTATCTGCACTTAATGATGCACTAAGCTTCCCCCTACTGCTCCTTTAAACCCTCGGTTTCTCTGGTCTTAAGGGAAAGGATTCTATAATGGCATAAAACAAGTTTTTTTGTAACAAGAAGAAACAAAGTAAGTGATTAAGAGACAGAAATTGAAAAAGACAGTAAGTGCGTTTCCAATAGTTTTTATGTGCATTTAAAATTTTTACATTAAAAAAAGTGCGAAACAGAGTGAAAACATTAAAACTTTGAAGGAGAAAAAAAGGCAAAACATTGCTGTTTTTACGCTTGGCTGAGTTGGAAAAGTTGGTGTATCAATAAAAGAATGTGACTAGGTGTAATGGAAACAGGCTTAGCTAATAAATCGTGACGAAAAGTAGTGGAAGGCAAAAACTTGGAAACATCATTCACAATTTCTGGAATTTGTTTTTTAATTTGTGCAACATTTAGATGGAAACTTGACTACAGAGGTCTTCTCTGAGTTTGGGGTTTCACTTAATAAATGAAGTTACATGCTGGCAGACTTGTGTTTTAACAGCTTTAAAGTGTATGCATGATGGGTTTAATCCACGGGGATGTAAGTAGGTGAATGTTTATTGAAGTTCGTATATTAAAATACACTCAATAAAGTTGGCTTGAGCTCTCCTGCTGCGTATGGCAGTCTCGCTGCTGACAGTTGGCTTTCGAGTACAGGATTACTCTCCATTATGAACCCTGAGTATTCACCTGCTGATCTGGGTAATGTGGTTACTCGGCCCCTCAATCAGTTTTCAGAAGTGGTCAGCACTAAATACCCCGCATTCAGCACTGTGTTATATTAATTTAATCCTCGAAGTGTGTTCATATGTTTATCCCAGTGGGAATACATTTAAGATGCTGTTTAAGTGATTTCCTATGTACGTGATATCTCCACCTTATTCTCTCTTCATCAAGATTTGTTTTTGTCTTGTTTTTTTTGTTTTAGAAAAATCAGGGTTCCTAAGCCGGAGGGTGAAAAGGGGATGTCATGGGAGCAAATAGAACAAAGGAAAGGACATAAGAGTGAGGGAGGGAAAGAGAGTGAGTGAGAGAGAGAAAGAAAGAAAGAGAGAAAGGGAGAGAGAGAGAGAGAGAGAGAGAGAGAGAGAGAGAGAGAGAGAGAGCACGACATGAAAACATAATGAAGATTGTCATGCCCAAGAGGACTGCTGTGAGGGATGTACTGCACAGGGGTTGAGACGAAGGGGGAATACAGAAAATTGCTTAAGAAAGGAGGGAGCGATGAAAAAAAGAGGATAAACACTGTGGCCAGGGGATGACATAACTTTGCTGACTCAGCGCAGGAGGATGCGACAAGTTCAGGAGCCAGAATGTGAAGCGCAGCTGTGCTGACCCACACGCCGCTGGGTGGTGTGGGTGGTGGCTGTGCTTCACATCTGTCGCTTCAGGCCACAAAACCCAGAGGAAATGCAAGCCTAAGTATATTCTTGCCAGAGGAAAGAAGGGCTGTCCCCCCCCCCCGCAGGACTCTGTTTCTTTTCCATCTCCCAACACGGCCAGAGTTGTCAGAGGAATCTGAGCTAATTGTCACCTTCTGGGTTGCTTTTAAAGAGTTCAGGTTGGCTTAAAACCATTACTACGTTGAAAATACAGTGGTGGTTTTGTATGTTTTATTCCACCCCTAGAGGGTTAGGGTATATTTTGCATTACTGCTGACCATTTTTCCATACCATACATTTTAGATTGTCTACCTTTCAGACAGCCACTGGATTCATTTCATGGCAGTACAGTTTGAAAATAGACTTCCTAAAACTTGAAAAATATTCCATCACTGCACATGTTTAATAACCTTTATGTATTTATTGTCAACGTTACTCTATCTCAGCTGCATTATGTAACTGTGAGCAATGATGCTTTTAAAACTGCAATGCTTTGGGAAACGGTCATTAGAAATGCAATTAAGATATACAGGATTTATAGTGAACGGGCTAAAACATACAGAAATGGTCTTTTAGGGGTTATATATCTGTATTTCTTAAACAGAACTTCTTATACATTCACAACCGCACAGCTCGCAAATGATAAGTGATACAAAATGCAGTGATTCTCATACCACAAAGCTGTCTTGTCTCTTTTCCGAGGCAAAGCCTGTCTCACGTTTTGTCTACAAAATCTACAAATGCATGTTGCCTTCTTGAGACATGACAGCAGCTATCAGGGTACAGAAATTATAACACAACTGTCACGACAGCATGCTGGGAGCTCGCAGAAACAGCTATTCCGCGGGTAGAGCTGTCAAAGCCTGAGTTTGACAAACAAAAAAGGGCTGAGCATCAGACCAAGGGAACATGTCACGGGTGGGGCTCTTAGCTCTGTTCTACTTTACTTGAGTTCACTGGTGAGTGGGTTTTTGAATAGGCACAGTGCTCCGTCTACTTCAGAAATACCTCTGAGTCCAATTAGCAGGGATGATTCTCTGCAACTATTGAGGAGCAGAAGGGGAGCGCTGCTTCCAATAACTCCGTAATAACTGCTAATGCCACTTATCCATTTCTCAAAGTGCTTCTCTGAGCGAAGGAACACAATAACTTATAACATGAGTCTGATTGGTTTTCTTTTTTTACTGCCTTATACAATTAAATCAATCAACAGAGGAATATCATGTAATAACAATCACTTTCTGGTGGAGAGTTAGATGAGAAGATTGACACCACCCTCATGTCTGTACAGTAAATATGAAGCTCCAGCCAGCAGCTTCACTGAACGCTGAAATGTTGTTGTTTTGCACTTTTGAACAGGTTAAACAAACAAGATTTAATGTGTGTATGAGTGAGGGAGGTGCTAGTAGGCTGATTTTGTTATCTTTGTTATTCCTTGCTGTAGAGACAAGAGTGGTTTCATTTCATTTCATTTATTATACAGGAAAGTTAAATGTAACATTATAAATGGGCCTGACTCATATATTTAGTAAGAGGAGTGCTTAGGGACATCTACAAATTACAACCCCCGAAAAGAGATACAACAAAAATATTTATTAATTTAATGATTAAATAAAGTAGTGTCTCCAAACTTACCTCAATTATAACGTGTCTCCTGCTAGTTGTACTACAGCACTTTTAAAAAAAATAAGTTAAATTAATAAATATTTTTGTTGTATCTCTTTTCGGTGTTGTAATTTGTAGACGTCCCTAAGCACTCGTCTTACTGCCGGTAGCAGTAGCAGCAGAGAGCAGAAGCCAGCAGGCAAGTGTTATTTAAATAAACTCCTGGTGTACTTATAAACCTTCCAATCCATTGTTTTATGAGTACATAACCTATTTGTACTACTGTAGAAGTTTGGTATCAATTCTTGCATTATTAGTGGGGTAATGTACAAGATACACTCTTGGATCCATTAGCCCCTGCACTAAGCTATTCAGCTGATAACGCTAACTCGCCCAATATTCGACTCAGGTGAAAAAAGCTTCTGGGGGGTTGTTTGGCTCGAGGTCATAGTGCAAAGGACCCTAGGGTGAAATTACTCCGAACCATCACTTTAAGCAAGATCTGATGGTTCACTGTGTCGAAGGCTTTACGAAAATTTATAAAAATAGCTCCAGTGATGTGACCTTTGTTAAGAGAGTCACGTAATTGTTCAGTGAAGAGTAGTAATGCCGACATGGTTGATCTCTTCGCGCGAAAACCATGTTGACAGTCACTGAGCCAGTTGTTAGTTTCAAGGTAAGAACTTGTTATGCAGGGCTTTTTCAAGCAACTTAGACATTACTGGAAGTATAGCTATATGTCTGTAGTTTGAGACAAGAGTATGATCATCAGATTTAAAAATGATCAATCTTCTCATTTAACTCTCTGCCAGAAAGCGAATACATTTTTTTTTTCCAAAGCATTGAACTATTAGAGTAGCTATAATATATATCTTTACTATGATAACAATGACAATGTGAAAGGAGTCACTTGGTGTGATGAAACGACAGAGAATTATTACCTGAATTTGCAGCCCCTTTCAGCTTTAAGCAGCTTTTTAGTAAGTTTCAGCAGACTTTTTTAGCTGCTCTTACTGCTCTCATCTCCCCAAGTGACATGAAAGGCTGGTTTAAACATTTGGTAGGAAGAATAAGAATTCTTTAGAAGAAAATTCAGTAATTTTAATTGGATACATCAGGTTGAAGGTTGTTTTTTTTGTGAGCAAATGTCCAAACAAATATTGTATCTAATTTCATTTTGGGGGCTACTTTTCATCACACTGGTACCATATTAAAACACTACCTCAGCAGAGGAGGACACATTAGCTGTGAAGATGCGGAAAAATATGAACATTTGTAATTCTATGACAGGGGACAACAACGTATTGTCAACTTTCTGTACGTGCCATGGATTGAAAAAGTCTACCCTCGAGGTAGTATGTATGAAAGTATTGTTAAAAAAAAAGTGATTCTGTCAATTCAGTCGAGTGCTGAATCTGTATTCTTATCACAAATTGGCCTGAAATAAAATAGTTTCTTATCAGCCTCTTTTTTTCTTCTTTTGATCTTTGCACAAAGAACAGTCAGTTGGGATATACCCCTTTCCTTATTCATCACGCACTTTGCAAATGAAACAATGAAAAGATTAACAATGCAATGCATCAAAGACGGTCTTCAAAGGAAGTGCATTTTCCAGTTTTCTGGAGCTGTGGTGATGTAGATAACAAAGGGTTAGTTGAGAGGAGAGAAATAAAGGCCTTAAACCTCTCCAGGGGGAACACCTCTCTGCTGCCATGTTCTGGCCAGATGCAATTTTCTGAACTGCTCTTCAAAGAGATGAGAAATTGCTACATTACAGCAGAGCGATCAGAGGAGGTGGGGACAGTTTAAGAAGCGGTCTTGGACTTGTGAGCCACATAAATTAACTACTTCATGAATTATCCATTCCCCTCAAAGTAGACAAAAACAGGGAAAGGTCAATAAGATGCTTCAGTGGGTGTTAGGACTACACACACACACACACACACACACACACACAATAAACAACTATTTACATGCTTAATATGTGTGCATTTCATATCCCACTGCTGGAATGAATTATTGAGGCAGCACTAACCAAATGTTTGGGAGCATGTGCTCAGAACCAGAAGGCTGTCTCAAATCCTATCAGGGGAAAAAGTCACGATGCAATGTTTGGGTTTAGGAGAAGAGCCAAGAACTACTGCATCATTGAAGTGCCAGAGTACCACAATCTTCACCTCTCAGGGACTGTTCTGTTTGAGGGATTTCATCTTGTCTCTTCTTATTCTGAGGACAGCAAACTAATTTAAAGTCCTTGTTTTTTTTCTGGTGGGTGGGTGGAAAGGTGGTCTTGGTCCACATAACTTAATAGACCTTTTACACAGCAGACATTTTGACTTGTCATAGCAGGAGCAACTCATTAACGATGGCTCCGTTCCCAGTCAGTGAGCCAGCATGCACAGGAGCAGGACCCTGAAAGTGAAGCAGCTAAATGGAGTTCAGCCATGATGCATTTTATTATTTACACCTGTGCTTTTCCTACTGTGACATGTCAAAATTTCTGGTGCAAAAAACGTTTATTAGTAGAAAAAAGACAAGAGACATTGAATCGAGCGAATTATAATTGAGGGTGTACAAATTATAGTGTAAAGTGTAAACAGGTAGGTCTTGAGCTTTAAACGTATTTACAGTGTCCATGTGTTCAACAGTTTATAGGAGCCACAACCTCAAAACCTCCTTTATTACGCCTGAGCTACAACCAACCAGTCCTGAACATAAGCATAAGGGCTCCTGCACACTGCCTGCGTGGCGTGAGCGTGGCGTTTCTGTTGCGTGTCTGTTGCGTGGCGGCTAGGTGGCATTTTCTGTGTCTTTGCACACCAGAAACGTGTCTTACGTGGCGCTGCTGCTGCTGCTAGCCTTGTCTGTACACATGTATGTTTAAACATAAATATCTACTGATTTGATTACAGCAAAGACAACATCGGCAGTATCGATGGCAAAATAGGCTACAGAATATTTTGTTCTGTATTGACAGTTTTTTTTAAAATTACATTTCTATCTGCATTTATGTCAAAACCTAGAGACTTTCAAACATCAAAATGTCATTTATTAAATGTATTCGTGTCAAAATGACATATAAACATCTTTTCGTATTCTATTTCGCCTGGAAACGCTTCTGACACGCAGGCAGTGTGCAAGCTCTAACCTGTTAACATGGGAGCTAAAATAAAAACGGATACGCCACGCAGCTGACACGCTCACGCCACGCAGGCAGTGTGCAGGAGCCCTATCACTTCAAAGCTACTTCAGTGCAGCTGCTACAATAAGTGGCTGCATGCAGAGCTCCTCGTTGGTGTATGAATGTGTGTATTAATGTTCCAACACCAAAAATAAATCTCTTAGGCCAGCCTGTTCTTTGTCAGCTCTCCTGTTTAAATCAAAGTAAGAACCACTTGATGCTATAATATGTATAAGAGGATCTACAACCACAGATGTCCACTGAAGATGAACAGGAATCTTCTGTGGAAAAGATAAACGACCATTAAACTTAATCCTATCTTTTCAGTGAGGCTGCTGTGTGGAATGATCAATGTTCAGCTCCAAATTAAAAACCACGTCTGATGCCAGTGACCGCTGGCAACAGTGCCTGGGTGCGCCAGCCGCAACAGCAGGCTTTAATGGCAGAGACATTACAGCCTCTACTTTTTGCTGCAGGGAAAACGCACATGAACATCAGTCACACACACATATATACTGTATAATGTTTCAAACCCATTTCTTTGACCAGCTCCACTGCATTACTTCACATCTCTTCTCCACAAGGATTTCATTTCAAAAGGTAATTGCTGTACAATGCAGCCTTGTTTTGTAAATAGAAAATGATAATTAAAAGATGAAAAGGTAGAAGTAAACATTTACACAGAGCTGTGGGGATTCAATGAAATAAATGAAAAGCTCAAAAGCCTGTTTGATCATACATTTTAGGACTTTTCGGCACAGATTCAAAACATATTTTATACGCAGACTGATATAAACACACCCCGATGTTATCATCATAAAACAAGAAAAAGAAGAATCAATCATAGAAGTGTAAATCTAATTTTGTATTGAAAAGTGCCCTTTTTCTCATTTTTTAATTCCTGTTTGCGCACAGCTTCCCTGCCAAACAAATATATTTATAGATAAAAAAATGTAATATCATGTCGGGAGATGACTTTGTCCAGTTCCGATGCCCTCCCTCTCTCCTCTCCCTGGAGGGTAGTAGACCTAAAACAAACCCCATCTACATGTGTATTTTGGAAGTTTTCTTTCCATTAGAGCTAAAGAAGACTTGACAGCAAAATAGACTAAAATCTCAAAATTGACCACTACATGAAAAAAAGTGTCCTGCGTTAAAAGTAACTTGATCATTTTGATTGAAGGCTCCTCATCTCATCTAATACTAACATTGTTTTTTTCATTATTGTTGCAGTGCTTTTTCCTGTAAATTTTACAAAATACCAGCAACAGCCTTTTTCAGTTTAGTGTGAAGATTTTTTCTTATTAATTCCAATAACACCAAAATATTTAAAATGATGTATTGCCATTTGCAAAATAAAGAAATTATTAGTCTCTCCTTGGTGCAGTCAGTTATTATGAATATATACTTGAAACTAGTAGCATAGAAAACATGCACATTGTGGCATAGTTTCCTTTGCTGTTGCCTGCTCTTGTGTTAAACCTGGTGAATACTAAAGAAGGCCAAGCCCTCTATGTGAACTGATTATTTTGTAGAATAATGAGTGTAATTAAAAGTGAGTTGTGTTAATATGTTAATATGTTGTGTTAAATTCTTATACAATATATTTGTTTAAATTATTCTCATAAAAATTAATTATTATTTATTAATTATTTGCCTTTTTTTCCCCCCATTGAGCCCCTACCCCACCCCCTTGCCCTGTCTGTGCACGTCCCTGATAAAAGACATACATGTTAACACAACAACACCTACTGTGACATATTTATACCGGAGAAGGTTTCGATTGAAACCAGCAGCATCCACAGACAAAAACACGGCAGGTATCCCCAGGTTAGAAAACTACATGTCTTTTTCTTCACTTCGCTCAGAGGTTTGCTCTCTTTGCTGTTGGGGGGTTCATTATTCTTTAACTCACTATAAATAGATAATCCTATGATTTATACAGCGTGCATTGTCTGCACTCTACTCTACTCTTCAATCACAGAATAAAATACACTGTAGATGCAAATCTTTGAAAACAGGGCACAAAAATATATGTTTTTGAAAAAATTCCTAAAACACCTGGGCACTGTAATGTTTTAGAAAACATTACTCAAACAGGATTAAATTGTGCTTTTGTTGAGGACTGTTTTCAGCGCCGGATTTGGGCCGACACTTCTTTCTTAACCTGTCTGTGATTTTAACACATGGGGTTACGTACGGGGGTCTAGTGGGAATCAGTGCTAACGTTAGCAGGATAGGCTAACTAGCTTCATCTTTCCCCGTGTAATAACAGCACGACACGAGTCCTCCCACATGTTATAGAGGGACAGATTTCTTAAATCGCTAACAGTAAATTACCAACAATAGTGGTGTAAATTGATGTTAAGGAGTTCAGCAACGTTGTGATGTGTTTGGTGGAGGAATGATGTACAGGAGGCCTGCATCTATTTATGTGCTGTCATTTATTGTCTGGATAGGAGCAGATTATATACGTACTGGTCAGTCAAACAGTTATTGTCACGGTCGAATTACATCTACTTGTTACACTTTACAATAGCCTTTCAATAACTAGCATGTTGATACAGAGGATATACTCATATGAATATTTATATGGAGTGCTAAACTACCTCAGATGGTTACATGAGCTTGTTGAAAAAAGAAGGCAAAAAAAAAAAAAAAGTCATGAATTTCCTTGACAGGGCTATGATGGCTCTCAAATGTCAGTCATCTGTTGCTATGGGAAACGCTTGTTCGCTGTTTCCACAAATATGTCCATAAAGAGGATTTATCCTTTTTTTGGATTATAGATCATTATAGTTTATTATAGTTTCAAAAAAAGGTTGAAGAATTCAAATGTTAGTTTGAATTTAATAGGAATAAGAGGAACAAGCTATTTCAAGCTTTGGCAACGCAGGCAATACTTATTAGCAGGATGAATTCATTGTTGGTTTTGGTCTTTAACAGGATTTTTTGACAATCACCAGACCTTTAATCATGATCGGATGAAATCTTCTCAGCAAACAACTTACCACTTTGAAGTCCTCCGCTCTGCACTCGGTGCCACGAAAGTGGCAGGCGAGCAGCATGTCGTTGATATCGTGGCCGGTGCGGTCGTAGAATTCCAGCATGTTGAAGGGTCGCGGCTTGAAATTATGGAAATCGGCTTTGACCTTTAGGCTCTCCAGGACGCTCTCCTCCACAAGTTGTATGTCCCTGATCTCATACCTGAAAAAACAGACAGACAGAAAGAGAGGTCAAAGAAATATTTCATACTTTTCAAGCGCAAATGTTATACCCAGTAGGTTGTTATGAATGGATGAATTTACTTGAACAGGACGTCTTCGCAGTGAAAAATCACTGCCGGATGATAAAGTGGACTTCATATAAAATGAATTTCAGCTATGGAAAAAAAGATTCTGCACACTTCAGGAAGGTTTATGAGTCTTTATCTGTGAACTTTTGCTCCTTTCAGCCAAAGCTTAAAAATAATACAGTCCAGAATAAATCACAAGAGACAGAAGACACACAGTAAAAATGTACAAGATGGTTTTCTGTGCCATTTTCTGGCTCTGAACTGATGGCACTACCAGAGTGTAACACTTTATTGTACAGTACATAATAAAGTTCAGACAAGAGCTGTACGGGCCCATAAACCTTGTCGTCCATTCGCTGTTGATGCAGCAGCTTCAGGCTACATTTCAACTCCAGTCTCACTTAACTGGATTCAAACTTGGAGAAACATGTTTGTTTATGTTTTATTTGGATTGTTTTTTGTCATGAGAACATTTAGTTAAAATGACATATGAATTCTAAAACTCTAAAAAAAAAGTCTGACTAAAATATTAAAAGGTAAAAACAAAAACGAATTTCTTAAAGTCTTTTTTAGGGAATCATGTTACTTGTGACTTTGAGTGAATGCACTCATTACAAGACTCTCTGCTCATTATTTTTGTCACTTCTTTCAATACAAGAAATACTGTATATATTTCCATGAATTAAGGCATGCTTTACTTTGATCAAAATCCCACATAAAAAGACAAAATAAGAACTTGCAGCTTTAGTTGTTTTTCTTTTTTATCATCGGAGATTTTTAGCGTGGGTCCAAAGGTGGCAATGCGGGTCTCTCGGTCCACCACTTTGGTCCAGACAGAAATATCTTGACAACTACGTGACAGATTGACATGAGATTTGGTACAAACATTCATGGTCCCCAATCCTAGAGACTTTGGTAATAACCTGACTGTTCCTCTAGCGCCACCAGCAGGTCAATGTTTTTTTCCACCTTTATTTGACAGGACAGCTAGGTGAGAGAGGGGGAAGACATGCAGGAAATCGTCACAGGTCGGATTCGAACCCTGGACCTCTGCTTCGAGGCATAAACCTCCAAGTATATGTGCAACTGCTCTACCCACTGAGCCAACCCGGCTACCTCTGCCACCATTATTGTATCGTTTGTCTTGAACTTTGGTACTGACACGCTTGTCTCCCTCAGGATAAGTTATCAATTGGTGTTTACCAAATTTCATTTCCTCTAGTGCAATAATTAAGTCAAAATTTCTTTGTCCAATACTTTGTTTCATGACCAAGTACCTACATAACTAATACCATTCCCATCTGCCCCTGCTGTATTTTGTTTAAAACTGCGATAACTAATTTCTTTGGCCACTTGGGGGCAGCGGGAAAAAAATCTGTAAATATAACATTGACATATCATCACTTTTTAGGTTAATATGGTGAATTTGTTAGCAAACAGATGCCTATTTAAACATCCAGCAATTACGGAGCAACATTATCATGATCATATCATTTGGAGTCGGGTTTCTGTCCACCTGGCGAATGTAAGTCCAGTATTAACCCTCTTTTAGCTCTGTTTTTGGTCTCCAACTCCTCAGGGAAATATCTGGCTCTTTAGCAGCTAAATGCTCCACTATGTTCACCAGCTAACTGTGTCTGTCTGCTGTTTGGTGCTGAGCAGGTAGTGTAGGCTTTTATAGCTTTTTAATAAGTCTCTGTTGGTTGAACTCTACAATCAACCCTTTTCACACTGTCCCATTATTTTCACACTGTCATTTAATACACTGTTATGATAAAAATATAGATTAGAGCCGCTTTAAGCTAATTAGCAAATGTTAGCATGCTAAACTACGATGGTAAACATTACATCAGCATGTTAGCAGAGGTAGCATGGCTGTAGACTGTTAGTCGTGTTTGTGTATCATTACGAGATTTTTCACAAGCAACTGTAAGGTTTCTTTTTGATATTTGGTATCCACATTGTATTATAGGCTATATGATATTGTTGTATTGAGTTGTTTAGGTTGTCTTTTCCTGATCTTGCAGTAAAGGCTGTATAACAGTGAAGTGATACAATGTTATAAATTGATTAGATTGTCTTTTGAAATGAACCATGAATGTCTCCTAATGTTTCATCATGGACTTATTACTAATAATACATTCTCAATGGTTTTCTCTCTCCTTTAAGAATAAGAGGCCTGCGAGTAACTAAGTGTGGGGAGCCAGACAACCGACATCACACCCCAGCATGTTCAGTGGCACTGGGAAATTTCCTTTCCTTTAATGGAGCTCACAAAGATCTGACCACGCTGCCTCGTATCAAAAGAGAGCAGAATAGCTGTAAATGCACCCAACCTCTACCCTCACTGTGATCTCCCACTGTGCTATTATTAAAAATGTCACCATTTTATTGGATTCACCAAAGAGCAGATTTTTTCAGAACACTGCCTCAAATGAAATGTTCTCATATGAATGGAGCCACTCTTGTATGAATGGTCTTTTATTGATCTTTTTGTGTAACATACTATTACTGCAATGTGTTTTTATACATTACATGAATAAGAATGAGATGCACTTTTATTTAAGCAAGAGCTGGTAATGCATGATGTATAATTACAGTGTAACTATTACATTTACAGCAACCCTTTTTGTTTTTCATTTTCATTGAGGGCAAAGGGACGTTTAACACTCTAACTGAAATCGTTCAAACATCAAATCAATAATAACTAGCCTCATTCAGGTTAATAAATTAGTTCATAGATTATTTTGTGACATTAAGATTAGACTAAGCCTCATTATGGCAGCGGCTGGGAGTGTTTTTGTTTGACTGAAAGAGAACTTAATTAAGGAGAGGCCCTCGCTCCCCATTGTTTGTGTAGAGGACAAACAAGCCAAGAAGGCACTTATGAGATAAAATCCCATAAGAACAAGCCGACGGGATCAGCGAAGGCTTACACTTTAGGATGTGTGCAGCTTAAATATCATGCCACAAGACATTTCCCAGACCAGTGACTCCAAACATGGGAAGTGGGCGGAGAACAGTCTTAAATGGATTTCATGCCACAAGCACTTTCTTTTCTGGCCGGGGGTATAACAGCTAAGTGTGCCGTTGCATCGCCTCTCTACCTTGCCAAGGGAGGCAGGATAATGAGCTACTTCAGATTGTAAGAGTTGAGATGTGTACATGGAGATGGAAGCTCAGCCCCATTTATGCTTTGGTCTCCCAATTTGAAGAGTTTTCTTTGTGAACCACTGCCTGGAAATGTGATATTAGTAAATGTATTAAGTAAAAAAAAAAAAAATCCAGATGGCAAGTGTTGATCATCAGTCACACAGCATCATAGAATAAAAAAGATAATTTTAGCGTTCAGACTGGGATCTTCATTAAAGATTTAGGATAGAAGTTGGCTGTATATCCTCATAAAAGCAAAGCCACCAGAGGCCTTCAGCACTGTATGCTGCTGAGACCTGTCCTTGATCTCATTAACTGACAGCCTGTCAGAGGTTCACATCATCTGAGCCGAGTTTTTGATCCCTCAAATGACAGACACCGGCCACATGGCGAATGCGGGCGAATGACACCATTGCTGATTTGTTTCATTATCGCTGCCTCTGTTGACAACTGGAACAACATTACAACACTAGGGGAAGAGCGACATGTTTATCAAAGAACTTTTAAAGCCAGGATTAGTCACAGTCCCTCTCCGAGATCGTTCCTCTTTCTCGTCTGCCTCTTGGCCCTATGCATGATCTTAATAAACTTAAACTATCCAAATAAGTAAAATCTTTGACAGCTCAGAAACAAAGTGGATTTAATGTGCAGGAGTGAAGTTTTCTACAGCTCTGTTTAGGTTACAGAAACATGAGGATTTAAATGCATAACTGACAAAGAAACCCGGAGCATCTGCCATTTCACTTGTATTCAAAGGAAGCAGACTCCCTGCATCTTTTCCTCCTGTGCATACAGTGGATGAGGTTGCCAGCTCCAGTATCCAGAGCCCTCAATCGCACCAACAAGACTGGTTGGTGAAAACTGCCATTTTCCGATTATAATACCTTAGTTAATTCAAACCTGACAAGCCAGCTCTCCAAGCACTGAATAACTCAACAAGGTAGAAACCATTAGAGCTTTTTGGATGAGAGACACACAATTGCCAGTTGATGAAGTATTCACATCATTTACTTAAGTAAAATACAACAATGTGAAAATACTCCATTTCAAGGAAAAGCCCTGCATTGAAAATGTTAGCAAAATGTACTTTGATAATTAAAATGCAGAAAATTGGCCCGTGTGAGTGTTATAGTATTATATTTCTGACAACATTTTACGGTTGTAGCAACTTAGCTGGTCGACGTGGAGCTAATTTGAACAACTTTGTGTTTTTGTTATGTACATACGTATAGTTCAATACGTAACAGTATTTTACAAGAACATTAATATTTTGGGTCTAAATATGCAAATTATCTATAGTAACAAGAGCTGTTGAGGAAATAGTGGAGTAAAAAGTACAATATTTCCCTCTGAACTGTAGACATTTAAAGTGTACCTCAAGTTTACTCCAGTAAAGTGCTTGAGTAAAAATGTATGTAGTTTCACCACTGATATTTGCAATATAAAACTAACATTATTATTGTATTTATAATGACAGTATGACATACTATTCTACAATATTTCATATTATGAGATTATAAAATTCAGATTCAGAAGAATAAGCAGCAGGATGCAGTAGAAACAGCTTTCAACATGAATTACTATTTGCACTTTTGTTTAACTGGTTTTAGGGGTTACCTATGGTTGAGCAGGGCCAGCAGCTCCCCTGCGTGGTACAGGTCATTGCGCGTCACCTGGCTGAAGCGGAACGCGTTCAGGTTGCAAAAGGTGACCGCTGGAAACGTCATGATCGGGGTCGTGACCTCATCCAGTTTGGTGACGTGCGGGTACTCGAGGTAGAAGTGGATCCGGTCCACGCACACGTACAGCAAGAAGGTCAGAGACCCCAAGAAAAACACGACCCACAGGCAGCGTTTGATGCAGAGCCGCTCGTATGTGAAAATGTGAGAGATTCCGTGCAGAGTCGAGCTGTGCGCGAAAACTTCTATGGGTGGAGGTTGATTTGTGTCCATTTCTTCGGTTTCTACTTTGAGATCCATTGCCACTGTGCAACAAGCTCGATCAGAATGTCGGAGTCAGAAAAACAGCTTCAAAACACTGTTAGGAGAAACTGAGCCGAAATTCATTCACCTGTGGCATAAAGTGTCATTATCCAACCGAACAGGTGCGAACGTGTAGATAACCACTCTTGGACTTGGCGCGGTTTGGTCGCCATCCCTCACGCAGACAGATGGAGACGCATTTTGAGCATCCGCCGCTCTTTAAAAAAGTCAGACGAGCAGGGACTGCGAGCAGAAGAGATGCATTTCACAAAAGCAGGCATGCAAAAGCATGGTAATTGAAACCCGTGCATAACCAAGGTGTCAAAACGAAGGTCCATCACCACTGCACTACTGTGATGTTTAGCAGGTTTCTCGCTGGGTTGCAGTAAAGCAAAGAAAAGGGATTGGCAAAGTGTTTCATCAGCCTGCGAATTCTCTGGCCGGGTCCAGTGAAGCACGCGTCGTTCCTGCACGCCAACAGGAGACCGGAGAGAGAAAAAATCCTTTAGACACTTCAGCTCATTTATTAAGAGTTCCTCTGTAGCTGCGCGTTACTCGTGTCCTTTTAAATCGGCAGATTTTCAGGTCAAGTCAAGAGATTTTTTTTCTACTCAAATGTGTTTGGAAGTCGTGCGGTTGGTTATTCGTGGTGAGTCGTGAGCTTTTCCGCCGCTCGTGTTTGTGTCTGCGTGGCAGCAGCGGCAGTGGACGGGAGAGGAGAGCAGGGTGGACTGACGCCTGCTGTTCACCTGTGAGTTACTGTAGCTGGCAGTCCGAGTAAAAACAGAGAGAGAGAGAGAGAGAGAGAGAGAGAAAAAAAAAAAAAAAAAAAGAGAGAGAGTCTCCTTAGCAGGTGGTAGATATTAGGCTACTACCATGTTCTAGTGTAGTGACTGTTTGGAAAGCATCCTTCTGCAATATGTTTACATAAGAGGGAGAAAGATTGATGGAGAAACAATCCAAATCACAGCCAAAGAAAAGGAAAAGAACACCAATTCAATTCCATTTACAAACCCCAATTCCAATGAAGTTGGGACGTTGTGTAAAACGTAAATGAAACAGAATACAACGATTTGCAAATCCTTTTCAACCTACAGTATATTCAATGAATACACTACAAAGACAAAATATTTCATGTTCAAACTGATGAACTTTATTGTTGTTGTTTTTGCAAATATTCACTCATTTTGAATTTGATGCCTGCAACATTTCCCAAAAAAAGCTGGGACAAAGGCAACAAAAGATTTGGAAAGTTGAGGGATGCTCAAAAAACACCTGTTTGGAACATTCCACAGGTGAACAGGTTAACTGGAAACGTAACGGATATTACCACGTGGGCTCAGGAACACCTCGGTAAAACCATTGTCAGTTAATCTCAGTTCGTCGCTACATCTGCAAGTGCAAGTTTAAACTCTACCATGCAAAGCGAAAGCCACAACACCCAGAAACACCGTCAGCTTCTCTTGGCCCGAGCTCATCTGAGAGGGACTGAGGCAAACTGGAAGATTTATGCTGTGGTCTGACGAGTCCACATTTCAAATAGATTTTGGAAATCATGGACTGTCCTCCGGGCCAAAGAGGAAAAGGACCATCCAGATTCTTATCAGCGCATAGTTCAAAAGCAAGCATCTGTGATGGTATGGGGGTGTGTGAGTGCCCCTGGCATGGGAAACTTGCACATCTGTGAAGGCACCATTAATGCTGAAAGGTAGGCTACAGTACATACAGGTTTTGGAGCATGGTGCCATCCAAGCAACGTCTTTTTCAGGGACGTCCCTGCTTATTTCAGACAAAGACATGGCCAAGCCACATTCTGCACGTGTTACAACAGCGTGGCTTCGTAGTAAAAGAGTGCGGGTACTAGCTGGCCTGCCTGCAGACCAGTCCTGTCTCCCATTGAAAATGTGTGGCTCATTATGAAGAAAATTTGACAACGGAGACCCCGGACTGTTGAGCAACTGAAGTCGTACATCAAGCAAGAATGGGAAAGAATTCCACTTACAACGCTTTAACAATTAGCGTCATCAGTTCCCAAATGCTTATTGAGTGTTGTTAAAAGGAAAAGTGATGTAACACAGTAGTAATGCCCCTGTCCCAGCTTTTTTGGAACGTGTGCAGGCATCAAATTCAAAATGAGTGAATATTTGCAAAAAAACAATAATGTTTATCAGAACATTAACTATCTTGTCTTTGTAGTGTATTCAATTGAATAGAAGTTTTGTGTGTGCATAAGACTATACTATTTCAACAGGCTGAAGAGTGCTCCTGTCATGACGAGTAAATTGAAATTCATGTGAAAAATTGGTGGGTGGAGTGTCCCTTTAACCAAATACAGACTGAGCGACCACTGCCCAGACAAATCTGGCAACTCAAAATAAACAGACTGTGTCAACATATGCCAACTATAAGAGATGGAGACAGAGCAACACTGCCTGCAGCCTGTAGAGTATTAAGACATAGAATAAAATGCAAATACCAAGAATTCAACACACTGTCAGACCAAAAACCAATTCAGTATTTACTTTGGGAAAAAAAAATATTGCCATAGATTTAAGTATTTCGGAGCATGTCACAGCCTGATTGAAAAGCAACACGTGAAACTGTACTAAATTCCTAAGTGTAATATACAGTACCACCACTGATCATTATTTTCATTATTGATTAATCTTTTATATATTTATGATTCATCAATCAATTGTTTGGTCTATAAAATGTCTAAATAAAATCTATAAAATGTGAACCATGAAATTACAGTGAGAGCCTAAGTTAACATGTTTAAAGCATGTTTTGTGCGACCAACAGTCCAAAACTTAAAAGATAAACCGTTTATTATTATAGACTAAAAAGACTAAAAAATGAAAACCAGGAAGTATTCACGTTTGAGAAGGTGAAAGCAGAGAATCTTTGACTTTGCTTACATTTTTTTACATAAATAATTTATAAATATTTTTTTGTAGTAGTGTAGTGCTGTATGTTGTTCATTACTTGTCTTTTTTTTCTTAAATTCTGAATTAATTAAATTCAGATTTGACTTTGAGAAAGAGATTTGAATGAGAAAGCTCTACGTAACCCAACATATCCTTCAGAAGTGTGAGGTGCGGGTGTCTGAAGTTACAGCTACTCTCCAAAACAAAGTCATCATCAGGCACCACAAAGGAAAAATAACGATATCTGCCATATTTAGATTGGACCATGAATAACCAATGACATTTATTCCCCAGCTGGATACTGGTGTGAAAAATTGGATCTGGCTGTGCAACAAGGCTGAATCAAGCTTTGTTAATATATCAAAATATGTATTACATGTCATGAAAGATGCATCAGCCAGCTTAAATGCAACAGCAGGAAAATAAGATTCTTATCTGTGACATTTAAAGTACTACTACATTTGCCACATTTCCCAGGAGCAGTTGCTATCTCAAATCCAGTATAAACAGCTATAACTAATGCAGAGATGTGTATTAAACTTGATATATTTATGAAGCTTAAGCAAGCTTTTCACAAAGGTATATGCTTTTAGACATACAACATTTACTCAAGTCCTGTATTTTTACTTAAGTAATGATCTGAATTCGTCCTCCACCACTGCTGTAGAGTAATAAAACAGTTGTAATAATATCACAAATATCAAATGGTACTGTTTGTTATCGAATCCCAACATCAGTTTGAAGTTTAAGTATTCAACAGCTGTCCTAACCCACAGTTCCCTCTTTTAAAGCTGGCACTTAGTATGGATCCCCATTGCTTTTTGTTTACAGCAAAATGCCAAACATCAAATCTATGTGATATTGAGTTTTTTTTTATGAAATCAATGAGGTCAGTATTCTTCTGGGAATTTGGGGGATTTTAGCAACCTGAAAGGAGTTTACACTCTACAGTCCATTGATGCACTTATTGGAGCATTATCTGTAGGCACTTATTTTATTACAGCTGTTCTGTGGTTGTTAATTTGAGATTTAGTCAAATTTTGTTGAGTTTACTGCTATCCAAGCTAGCTACTATACTAACATAGCTGTCTGTAATGCTAAAACAACATTTTAAGTAACTGTTGAATAACTGTAGGAATAACTGTTGTGTATTTTACCCTTTTTACTGACTTTGTGCATTTTTTCTTTTACTGCTGTTGAGCTCGCCGCATAGCTGTGCACCTACACCATACATAGAGCACAATATACTATCTATAGGAAAAATAATAATGTTAATTCTCTGACAGTTATTTTAGTTAGTCGAGTTTATAAGAAGTTGTTATTTCCAGAGGACTGATCAATGTAGCCCCTTAACATCCAATTTTCCCTTGGTTGTTCTTCTTATTCCACACTGTCTGTATCATACTATAGTATCATATCATACTGAAGACATGAGGTTTAGTGGCGCTGAAACCTTGTGAGTTAGTTGATCGACAGGCTATTATCGTTTTCCATTTTCTATGCAAAAATGACAAACATTCCCGGACCCTATAGCTTCTCAATTGTGAAAATGTGCTGCTTTATTTTTGTTTTAGGTGATCATAAAATTAATATTTCTGGGTTTGGACTGTTGGTTGGACAAAACAGACAAGGAAGACATTGTGATGGGCTATTTTTACCAATTTATGATGTTTAATGTACCAAACGATTATCAAGAATAAATCGGCAGATTAATAACCGTTTGTTGGAACCCTAATGTTAAAACTGAGGAAACATTTAAACCCAATACTTTTTTTAAGGCTGCACCGTTTCAAAAAATTTCTTGTGGATAATTTCCCCACAATTCAGACATATTTGGCTGTGGATCAGTGGGCTTTAAGAGGTATACACTTACTGAGAAGTGACACAGTTGCAAATGTTGTGACTGTGCAGTTTTGACAGGCTGTCTGCTGTCCTTGGTGCTGATGTTCTGGCGGGTCTAGAGGATCCTCTCCAGGCCTGCAGGGGGCAGCAGAGCGCGCTGCTGCTACATTTTGATAACCAGAAAGACATGTGAGCAAAACATGTGAGCAACAACCGTAGACAGTATATAAGAAGCAGCAGTGAAAAACATGGCGATGGTCGCTAAAGTAGTCCGTCTATGTCGCCTGGCAGGACGGACTGTCACCTCACTGTCAGTCACACACAGGCAGCCTATCAGTCTGCCAGCGAGGATATGCTACATATCAACCTCGACAGGGAACAGTGAGTAAATGTTTTGTAAAAGTTAAGCAAGAGTTGTTAGCTTCTGGGCTGCTATTGATAGCACTTTTTCCGTTATAACCTAACTTAACCCCCTCTCACGACAACAAACTCGGTAATGGGCTGTATCCATACATAGTAACGAAACAACCGTTAACACATCTTCCTGGCACAACAAATAAGCAAACAAAAGTTGACGAAGTCGAGGAAAACGTTCAGCGAGTGTCGGGTGATCGTCAGATCTTTTTTTAAAACAGACCCCAAAGCTGGTGTTGTAGTCTGAAATGCGAATGTGTCTTCGCTAAAACGTAGAGTAGACACAAGAAGGTGGGCTTTTTTGGTGAAAAAAAAATGGTGTGGTGTTTCATCCCCCAAGGGAAAACTAACAATTTTTAATGCAAAGTAACTTAGCTAACTGTTGAAAAACAATATATTATTTGTCAGGTTCATCAATGGTGATAAATAATATGAAGTCTATCATTTGTGAACGTTTAGAATCAACAATGTTTTAGTAGAGCGCCACTAGTAGGTGGATGCAGTTCTACTACAACTAACATACTTTGTTCTCTTAATACATCTATCTATGCTTTGCACAGATTCAAAACCAGAAAGATACACAATTTGACATAATGTGCTATTTAACATTGGGTGGGGGGTCTAACTGCATGTCAGTCACTGCTCATGCACAGGCATTCATTCTCCCTTGTGGGGGGAGGGGCTTAGGAGACGTTTTGGCCTTTAGTGGAAAGGGGGGAGGGACTGAGAAGTTGTCAATGTTAAATTGGTAAACATGTTTGCTAAGTCCTGGATCTTCACAATCCTACCTACAGCCAAGGGGGTAAGCTTCGCTTCAGAACTCGAACCTCCTACGGCGCCATTTTGATGCTACAAAGCGATCACCTCCCGTTAGCATTCCACTGACTAGCATTCATTTTGACGTCATTTTGACAGCGAATAACTTTACATCTGAAGCGTTTAAAGACTCTATTTGTCCATTGTTTATTTCTAAAGAAACACGACAATGTATAAAAGGCTCCATTACCTTGTATCTGATGTTATGGCTCCGTAGCTGACGTTTTTGTAAAAATAGGCTAACGATTGTGTCATAACCACGTGACTTACTGTCGCATAGTAGAGGAATTACCGTACAGTACAGGAGAAGCTCGCAGGCAGTTTCGACTTACGTTAGCTTTTTAGGTTTAATTACTAATGTTAACTAGCATGTTAGTGATCAATAATTAGCCTGTGCCTATGTTATCTACTTACGTATACCTACGCTCTCTGTCTCTGCAAGATTGGGAATGATTGAGATTTCTCTTGGCACAGCTACCAGAAGACTTAAAACTTTCAGACAGGTTGCTCACCTCACATCTACGTCGTCTCTCTCAGTTGGAGGCTGCGCAGTTAAGCTAGTGATCACCAGAAAAGTGCTTCTAATAGACTTCACTGGTTTCCGTCCAGAGCAACGGGCTCTGTTGGTCCATTTTATATATGTCAATGCCTACAGCACCTTTAACGTAAGCCATTTTTTCCTGGAGAACCACTTGTTAAATCTGATTTTTTTATTTTTTATTTATACCAGCTGTTTGGTTTATGTAACAATATCCTGCGGCTGGTGGGCACCGAGGTGTTCGACAGACTTTTATATTTGTGCTTTAGATTATAATCTAAATCGTTCATCGTGACCGCAATTATTGTCTAGAATGAAATACTACTTGCTGCCAATACAACTACGAGCAAACGATAACAACCAGACGGCAAATAGCCAATCAAATTGCAGAGGGGCGTTTCTACCACACTTTTGTCTACTGCCAGAAGCAGCAGGTGGGGCTTTCCCACTTATGACCATGGATGTATAAAACGTGTGCTAACCTGATCGGTCTTGATAGGTTAGCGTCAGATCAATCTTCTTTGACGTGTCACACCAGAAAAAGCAGAGGTGTGATAATAACAGTAACGGTGACTCTTTTCCATCTGTACAATGCAGCAATTAATTTAAAATTCTAAATGTCAAACAAGGTTTATTAAACTCAGTTTGGGAGTCAGTGATTTACATGATTTTATGCGGGATCTGATCATAAATAATATCCAAATAATAGAGTGACTTGATATTTAAAAAATGAATAACACTACGGAAAACATGTTTATAGATGCAGGTAAGCACAAGCATGGACCGATTTGGATACTAATCGATACATCAATGAGGCTTTCCGTGTCAAATATCAATATCAAAAGTCATCATGAAAATGTTTCTTCTTCTTTTTCTCTGTAGAGCTTCAGTTCAGGCTCGATGAGCAGACAGCTCACAGCAGTCTGGACCTCTTCAAGAAAGACACTGCCGTCATCTACCGCATGCTGGGTCTGGACCCCAGCTACGTGCCAGACAACCCAGAGCGTTTCCGAGACTGGGCCGTTGTGTTTGGCAATGAGAAGATCAGCAGCGGACGACACTACTGGGAGGTGACGGTCAAAAAGTCTCAAGAGTTTCGTTTGGGTGTGGCCGAGGCCCTGATGTCCAGAGAGGACTGTGTGGGAACCAATAGCTCCTCCTGGGTGTTTGGCTATGCTCAGCGCAAGTGGTTTGCTATGACCAGCAACAAGATGGTTCCTGTGACGCTGGTGGGCAAGCCAGACCGCATAGGCATCCTGCTTGACTACCAAGCGGGCCTTCTGGGGCTGGTGGACATAAAAAAACCCACAATCATTCACACCATCAAGGTCCAGTTCAAGACTCCCCTCTGCCCCGCGTTTGGACTTTGGGACGGGGAGCTGCTTACACACTCTGGTCTGGAGGAGCCTGAAGGCCTGAAGTGAAGCAGGATGAGCTGTGATGATTGTGATGGCCGTGGGCTTGTGTTTGGTACCGTGGCAGCATTTATCCAAACAGGAAAGAAAGCAATATCTATGTAATCATTTACAGCTTAATTACAGATGATGGTTCATTTTCTGTGGTCCAGATGGTTCATTGTAATGAATATCTTATCAATGCAAGTTTATACTTTGTGTGTTATCTCAGGCAATCATAGCACATGCATAAGCATGTTATTGTGTGTACCTCATGTATTACCTCTCAGACTAACTAATGTGAAAAGGATGTATGGTTGTTTTTGAGAGGAACTTACATTACCCACACAGTTACAAAGCTGAAATCAACAACAATACCTTTTTTGGTATCATGTTCATACTGTATATTGTTTAATAAAAATAACTTCACTGAAACAGCTTTTACATTACATATAGCAAGATTATACACATTTACAGTGACAGACTAAAGCTTAAGTCATGTGGAGGAATACTTTTCACTGCCTTTTACTGAGTTAAATGAAATAAAACAATGTGAATATAATGCATTCATTTTTATCACATGACTTTGCTGTGTCTGGTTTCTAAGTAGTACACTGCATACACTTACTGCATACACATACTAACAAGCAAAAGCTTTAATGTCAAACTTCAAATGTGTTGGTGTGTCTAGTTTGCAACACTCATTTACATGAATTGAATTATGTATTTTGTGTTAGAGTAACCCAAATGTGCACTGTTCTCAGCGCCTGAAATATGCAGATGTTTCTCTAATAACAAGTGACGAATAAAAAGCTATAAAGAAAACAATAACCACATCAACACAAGGTATCAGCAGTGAATAAACTGACCTATGAGCCTCAATGAGCTACAATGAAACAGTCCTTCCAGTGTCACAGGCACAAATACAACAGTATCACCTCCTATTGAGTTAGAATAATTAATATAGCAGCTTTGGGAATATATATATATATATAGTTATTACACAGGGCCATACAATCCCCTGATTAAATGACATACCGATGAAGCAAAATATATTTCAATATTTAAACAATAAATAGGCACAATATATTAGATATTTACATCACAGTGGCATTTTCTATCAGAAGCTGAGCACAAAAACAGTTTATTAAATTGCAACTCAAGCCAAATAATGGCTTAAATTAATGTAATTTCCACGCAAACAACAGATTGCCTGATTATATAGTGCTTTGTTGATACTTTACATTGTTGAACAATTTCTCCAGTCTGCAGAAATACATTAAAAGGGACTTAATATTGCACTGAATAGCTTTTCAGCAGTCTAAATATATAACATATTACCATATTAAAGATAAACTCAATCATTCATCATGTCTCTCAATCATCCTGAGTCCTTTCAGTCCTCTCATAATAAAATAGATTAATTTCCATTACAAACCTTTATGATCCCTTGTGGTTTAGACTAGAGTATTCCGATACCGATACTAGTATCTGAAAAGCCTCCGATACTGCCTTAAATGCCAGTATCGGAAAGTACTGGAGTTTATGCACCGATCCGATACCACCTAATTTTGCCCAGAAGAAAATCTATGTTAAAGTAGGTTATTTATGTTCTTTTCCCGTTATGACTCACTGTCAAACTGGATAATAAAAGAAAGTTCTATGGCATTCATTGTTTGTGTTTATTTATGTTTCGCAAAGAGTTAAACCTGACAACAAAGATAGCACTCATATCACTTCCATACAGGGATAGTTGTATACAGCTGTTAAAACATAATAAAATATATGACACATGGTATAGGATCAGTACTTGTTATCGGCCAATATGCAAGTTCAGGTATCGGTATCGGGAAGCAAAAAATGGTATTGGACCATCTCTAGTTTAGACGATGCTTTTCAATGTGCTGTACGTATCCAGTGTGGTCTTCTGCTCCTCTGTGTTGCATGGTGCGTTGCTCTCTATGTACTGTTGCAAGACTGAAACAATAACATCATGGCCAAACTGCATGGCGTCATCTAGAGGTGTGTTCCCCCATCTAATAGATACCACAATGTAATATGGAGATGGATGGATTGTTATGGTTAGTAATATGGAGATGGGCATTCTACCATTTTTAATCTAATATCAGATGAATAGTTTATATTAGAAATTCCTACCTGTCTTTCATGTGGGGATTCACTTTACATACTTCAGTTAGGAAGACAACAACTTCTGCATGACCTGAAAGACAACAGTGCATGAGCAACCCCCCAATGCCATATTTCATTAATAATTATTGAAGAATGAATTAACTAATAATGAAGCGTCACCTTCTGAAGCAGCAATGTGGAGCGCAGTGCGAGAGTCGTAGTCCCTCTGCTCCATGTTCACAGCTGAAAGGGCAAACCTGCAGGGATAACAAAAGAACAGAAGTGAGGGAGCACACATGGAAAGGCCATCTTTTAACAAGCAGATAATTAACTCTTAAAAGGATAGTTCAACATTTGGGGGAATATGCCTAGTCGCTTTCTTGCCAAGAGTTCCCACTCTCAGGTCTGTATGGTAAATATGAAGTTACAGGCTGGAAGTAAGGGGAAACAGCTAGCCTGGCTCTGTCCGAAGGTAACAAAATCTGCTTACCAACACCTTTAAGCGCAATATTTAACATGTTATATCTTGTTTGTTTAATTAAATGTAAAAAGGTCAGGTTGTGACTTTATGGGGTACAATTTTAAACTTCATTTTAAACTTCATTTGTACAAATGAAACAACCAAAATATCATAGATTTTTTTTTTTAAGCTAACCTGCTTCTAGTTCCAGCTTCATATTAAACAGATATGAAAGCGATATTGATCTTCTAAAATTAACTCTCTGCAAGAAAGTGAATATGTACTGTATGTCAATGTCAAACTGTTCCTTTAAGATCGCATCATCCAACTGTGGCGTATTCGGAACTTAGTGATGAAACATGAAAATATTTTTTTGTCTTTACTTACCTCCTCAGAGCAGTGAGGTCACCACTGTAGGCTGCAAACATCAGGTTTACCACTGACTTGTTCTAATGGATCAAAAGGCTAACATTACTGCGCAATAGTGGATTGTTTCTTAAACATTTTACATAAAAAAGTCTCCCCAAGAAATATCTATTTTTCTTACTAGCCTGAATGAGAATTGCAGCGTCTACATCCGTCACAATGAACTTACTGAATCTTCATCTGATCTATTCCTGGGATCGTGTTTCTTGGTAAAGTGCCTCAGGTTGTCATAATTGTGGAAGTTGAAATGAGACACCAGCTCCTAGTGAATCAAAAGTTGATTAAGATGGAATATTTGAAGCATGCAGACACAGAAAAATAAGATAAAGAAAAATCAATAAAACTGTGACAGCGACTGTATACCTGGCAGAAGTGAATGCCACGAACACTGTTTCCGAGCCGGTCTAAAGGTGGAGACCAACACATGATGCCCATGACGTTGGGGACAACCAGCAGAACAGCACCCGAAACGCCAGATTTAGCAGGCAAGCCCACCTGAACGAGAGGAGAAACCAGAAAATTCTCAACCTGGATTCAATATGTCATGAGTGCTTGGCGCAACAAGTGAAACAACTCTTCCAAACAGATCGCCGAATTCCTGGTGACTCACATGGAAGGCAAACTGTCCGGAGAAGTCGTACATGCCACAGGAATGCATGAGGCTCAGGGTGTTGCGAACAGCTTCAGCGCTCAGCACACGCTCACCTGTGATTGGACAAATACCCCCGTTGGCCAGTGTGGCAGCTATGACACTTCCTGACTCACAAGTCACCTCAATGGAGCACAACTGAAAAAACAGTTAAAGGAATTCATGGCCGAGAGTTAGATGTGAAAAACGATACACTACAGCCAGCTAGCCTGGCAAATATCTCAGTATCTGTAAGAAAACAAATCTGTAAAACGAAAAAACCATGAAAACAAAAGTTGTGGGTTATGTGCCGGACTATTTCTTAGCTGGGTGCAGTGACTTCCTGGAGTCCTGTCGTAACCGTGAGTTGCAAGGAAACCAGCGGACGTTTTATGCCTAACTAAGCTAACCGTGTCCCGGCTGTAGCTTCATATTTATCATTCAGACAGTGATATAAATCTTCTAATCTAACTCTCGACTAGTAAGAGAATAGACTTATTTCCCAAAATGTAGAACTTTTCCTTGAATGTTTCATCCACAGAGTACTACAATGTTAAAGACAAAGATTCATACCTGAAAGTAGAAGTCAAGGGCTGCTGTCATATCTGCATTGTCAGGAAAGCACTGCACGGGTTAAAATCAGAGTCAGCACAGTCAGGACGTTTAATTGTTCTGAAAACCTGAGCATTGAACAAGTACTTAAGGTGATTGTAATTAAACATAAAATACTGCCAAAACTCACCTTTTTCTCTTTGAGGTAATAACCAATTGCATAATTCCTATCACCGGTATCCCTCTCAGACTGGAAACTGAAGATAAAAGAAGACAAAAGGTATTCAGAACGTTGCATTTCATGTGACACAGGACCATAAGGTTAAGCACAGTACTTACGTTGCATTGCTAAAGCCCACATACTCTGAACCCGCCAAGCTTTTCAAGAACTCCATCACCTGCAACAACATTATATTAACAAATGGTCCAGTAGGAAGATCAAATACGTAAATACGTGGAATCAAGAAAAGTTGGAAAATGAAAAGCATTTACTCACGTGGTCAAACCTCTCTGCCTTATTTGAATGAGGCTGTCAACAGAGGCGGGAAAGAATTACATTCTGATGCCAGTTTTAAGTACGCCAACAGTCAGTGAGTCCCTATAGATGGCAGTGTTTGAGTACTTTGACACCAAAGCAGTTTTTAGTCCAGTCTTTGATGGGCGTAGAGCTATGACGTGTACATGATGTCTTTGTGCCCCTCAGTCCATGTAGCAATATGCACACTGTGGCCTGGGGCTGTTTATGGCTGTGCTTGAATTTCACGGACCAGGGAGGCATATTACCGAGTTGTAAAGTTGCTAAATAGGGACAGTAGTCCCGTTCATATTTAATGACTCAACCTATAGGTATAGGTATAAGGTTAAGGATGATATCAAATACTACTGTGAGTTGAAGAAATGACCTAACGCTAAACCTCATGGTCAATAATTTACTTGGCTGTATTTCTTTTCAGGTGTTTGCTCTCTGGTGCTCTGAACAAAACATATACATTTGTGACATTTTGTGACAAACTTTTGCAGGTATAGCTGTTCCCACTAGGGTATGAATATTGCCAAAAAGTCAAAACTGCTTTCATCAGTTTTGTATTTTCTTTGTCGTGTGTATAAGAAATCAAGCTTTTAAGTGTATAACCTATTCAGTATACAAATTATATGCAAATATAGTACCAAATATTGTTCCCCTCCACCCACTTACACACACAAGCGAGGGTGGCTTGCACAACTTCTTTTCTACGGGCTGTAATTGGCCAGAAGCACACAGACGCCCCTGCAGTCAGACCCACACACAGAGACCCTCCCTCGCTGCTGAACCTGACCCACATATGATAAAAAGTCCAGAGTATCTCTTCAGTCAGCTGGGAAACGTCACAAAAACTCCACAGAGGAAAAATACACAACCATATATGGCTAAACTCCAACCCTACATGTCTTACAATAAGGTCAATGCTCACGGATAAATTGTATGGCTGGTCAGTCAGATGGTGAACATAGTTCAGCTGCTACAACCACCATGTGACAAGCCAAAAAATTGATGAGTGATTAGACAACATCACCAATAGTTCCAGTTTTAAGAAACATAGCATTCTGTGGCTTCTCACTGAGCCTGAACACAATGATGCAATCGCTTAGGCCTTCAAAAACCATAATGAATATGTCATTTTCAATAACCAGAAAGCTTAAATGTTTCACAGGACAAAAGCAATCTGCGAGCACTGCTCTGGCACAGATTGCAAATAGTGGCAGTGTTACATTTCATAAAGTTTTTTGTTAAAACATTTCGAAAACATTTGTGACTGCTCCAGGGCTGTCACTTGCTCATGCATTGATCACAAGTACAGTATTTGTTTTGATGAGTGAAATGTGTCAAAATTAACACAAGAAGGAAGTGATCTCAGGTTGCACATTTCATTTTGCAAAATTGATGAAACAGGTCCCTGAACTATTCTTTGCACAACTTCCTGCTTATACTGAGGATGTAGCTAAGAGCAATGTTTAAAAAAAAGAATTACCGCCTTGCAGTTGTATGCCTCCACAAACCAGACAAGTTGCATTTTACATCCATGTCTGTCGATACTCATATATAATATATGTAGTGAAGACTTTGAAGGAATTTAATCAAAGATATTAAGTGTATTTTTTGGCAAAACATGGATTCTTCACACACATCTTCAACCCAGCAGCACAGAAGATCTATACAATCACCACAGTTTCAAGTGGGCACACAAATTTAGTGTTAACTATTCAGTATCCGACCAAATGTAAAATACTGTCACAATCTCCCCTTGTGTTCCTGAGTTATTATGGTGTCAAATAATTGCCAGAAAAGTGTTTTGGAAAGAACATTATGATGACATAGTGAAGTTTGTCCTAGAATTTTGGAGAGCTGATTAGTGTTGGAGACTGAAGAAGTTCCAGGAGAGACTATGATGAATTACGTAGAAGCCTTTTTTGAATCTCGATCAAGGAGAATTAGGATTAAGCAGTACCAATTAAACACAGTGTAAGTGTCAGTGTCAGTAAATGCCATCCCAACTCTCAAGTTCCTGTCCTCCTGAAAGTGTATTTAAACTCATGCTGGACATCCATGATTAAAGATTACCAAATAGTGAAGATGCTATTGGATCATTTACAACAACTTTTTTTACCTACCTAACAAGTCACGTTATAGGTACCCCAAATCACATGCAGCACATTCATCTGTGACCGTCTGGGTCAAAGAACATCTTATCCAGTGTTTCTATGTGTGCGTCACTACTGCAGTTTCTGTGTGTACGAATATTAGGTGTGTAACTCCATCCCCTGACCTTGGCTGGATGGGAGAGCTTGAGGCAACACTGTCTTATCATACAACTGTTAGGTCTGCTGTCATCTATTGAGACATAGAGTTAAACTACTACTCCGTCTCAGACAACTTATGATCTACTGCTGTTATGTTGGACACTGACCTGAATGAGACTTGGGGTACCACTGCTCCAGCTTACACAGCATGAGTTCGTAAGCTTGAAATTCTACCAAAATGTTGCCCTTTGACCTTTAGGGTAAAAATGTGATCACTTCATCCTAATAGACATTTGTGTGAAATGTTGTCATAATTAGCATATGAATTCTTGACTAAAAAATGTGTTATGTGAGGTCACAGTAACCTTGACCTTTAAACACCAAATTCTAACCCTCATCGTTGAGTCCAAGTGGACATATGTGCCTAATTTGAAGAAATTCCCTTCGTTCTTGAGATATTGTCATTAATTGTTGGAACATGTCTGGTTATCTTGCTTAGTTTCTTGTTTTTTTCATCATTAGTTTTGAAGGCCTATATGATTGCCCCTTTGAACTGTGTTTATGCTCAGCAAGAGGCTACAGCAGAACGCAGCCCTGCACAGTAATAACTGAAGTGGAAAAACATTTAGCAAGACCTGGGTTTAAAAACAGAGATTCCACTCTTTGTTTTTTATCTTGAAATCCTGATTAATGACAGACAACTGTCTTTTATGTTTTCTGTAAATTCTAAATGAAAACCTCTAATCTGCATCTAAATCAATGTATTCATTGCTGACATGCCTTTGGATTTTACCTTAATTAAAGAACTGAGGACGATAGCTCCGGCATTTACCATCGGGTTGTGTGGTTTATCTGCACAAGAAACAAGGAGCATGTTATCATTCACTTGCTCCTAACCACAAGAGAAATAAACTGCTGAGACTACAGGCGATATTTCACCAGAGGAACTTAGAGTAACATCAGCTAAAACTAAACACATAAAGTACAATTTTGTTTGCTTCAGAAGAGGGTATGTAAAAGCAAATGGCTATAAAGGTAAGGTGATAAAATGGTACACAATTTGGCTAAAAGTCCATCTGGACAATTTTTTCCCCCAGTAACATAAAAACTTGTTCTTGCATTAACTTTGCTCTGCCAACAACCACAGTCTGTTGAAATTACTGATCAAGAGTTGCCAAGATTTCTTAATTACATGCTAGGGGAAAATACGTCTTTTGTGTAGTTTTACTTTTTACAAAACTAGGATTAGTCACTGTACTATTGTCAGTGCTTGTTCTTGTGTAGAGAGGATAACTGGAGTTAAAGTCTCGATTACGCTAATCACTTACCTTCGTCATTTAGCGACAGTTTGTTGAACTTGAATCCGCTGGGCTCTTTGCCCACAAATTGGTGAACGTGGTCACTGCCAAACTCGTGCAGAGCGATGGCGTATTCCAGAGGCTTCACACATGACTGCAGACAAAAGGGAACCTTGGTGTCACCCACAGAGTGTCTGCATGACATGAGGATGTAATGGAGAAGGAAGGAAAAAAAAAAAAATTGATTGTTGGAGTGTTAGTAAGGGAATACACACGGTGGAGGGTTTCAGAATGGAAACACACATTAAAGTGAAGATGTTACTGTACCTCTGCCCATCAATCGTGCACAGAGACACACCCCAGAGATCAGGGCTGAATTTAGCCAGCTGAGGAATGTAATCAGCTACCTGCATGAAGACACGTGAGTGTTATTGTAATGAACGAGGAGACAATGAATCAGTATGTCTGTTTGTTTATTACTTACTTGTCCTGCCTCCTGCTGTTGCGCATTGTCATACATCCTATTGATGTGCTGAGTCAGCTGTTCAAAGTCTGGAATGATGAACTTCTTTCTGAAAGCCTTAGTCAGCAGTATGATGTTGTTGCCCACACACCTACAAGAGGACACATTATTAAACGGACATCATGAGAAGAATTTCCAACAACTTCAAATACAGATCCTGCAGTGCAACCATAAAAATACCCAAACTAAATCAAACCAAACAAGGAACCCCTAGTGCTATATAACCACACAGATAATTGTAGTTTTATTCATCTAGGTGAATATAGGTTGAGATGTCAGTCTCTAATATCTCTGCCGCCGCTGGGATGCAGGAGAAGAGAATTCAATTTTCATTTTTGGTGTTGTAAATGTGCATTTCAAAGTCTTTTCCCTGGTTCATTTGAATAATACAGTTTTAATTTAAACCTTCTACTAAAATAGTCCTCATAATAACTGTTGCCAGTGTGTCTTGTGGATTATCCAGAGTAACAGGGACACTGTTTACGGAAAGACATCATGCTGTAGATTCACATCCATTGCATCAGTGTGGAGGCAATAATGTCTGAGACTGATATCTCAACCCTCTGCAAGTAAAAAACAAAGCTACCTTTATGTCTAGAAAACACTAGAGATAGAAAATATGTGTTTGTTTTAATTTGGGTGAACTAAACCTTTCATAGGATCAAGTTAGGCTTGCTAACAGAGATAGCTACGGGCTAGTATGGCTAATGTAACCTTTGCAAGTAAGCTAACAGTTGTTAACTAGTTAACCCTGAGTTGTAGTTATATGGATAGATAGCATTTTATTTTTATTATTATTATGCCTAATAATTTTTGAATAATTAGCAAACACAAAAGGTGTTGTAATATAAGGATCCTGACTTACACTTTGCCTTTTTTCTCCAGAATTCAGTCCAAACATTTGTCAAAAAAGTTTAGCTTCTTTGACTCAGACACTACGGCCTTAATCACTGAGACTGGTTCTGCCTGAGAAATGTTTGTATAACTGAAGATCCAATCAATTTATATCTAATATAAATGCTCAACTCCTCACTAGGCTTTCATACATTTTCTTTTCATCACACTGCATTTAAAGTGACCTGCTTCGGACCGATAAATACCCAGCAAAAGGGTAAACAAACACACCTGCCTATATCAACAGATAATACTGTAGTTATTATAGAATTCCATTGTTATATCATAGGTCAGCAATGTGGTATGCTCTCAAAGAAAGGTATGTGCATTCTGTCACAGCTGGTCTGAACCAAAATATCTGGTCTGCAGCCCTCACTAATCCAAGGCGATGATAGCGTGAGGTTTTAGGACACCAGGAGAAGAGAGTGAAAAGAGCTTGCATTATTCATATGGGTCATTTCCAAAAAAAAAAAAAAAGGAGACAGTTCTCTCTATTTCTCATAGCATATTTATAGTGAGCTCTTGAGTGTTTTTTAGGAAAGAATAACCTTACAAATCAAAGAAAACAAACACAGCCAATTAAATTTGACGAAGACTACCAGACTGCCCTCATGGTGTTCCAGGCCAAAGGATGAGATTGAGTGAATTACATTTATGAAATGATACCGTTTGGACAGCAATCTGCATGGAGCTTACAGATCTGTTGAGTCTACTAATGTTATTACCACAGTCTGGAGCTCAACCAGAATGATGCCCTTTCATTAACAGCCCCAGAGACCACTCTGGACCGTTTACTGCTTTGGCTGCCATGTGTGCATTTGGTTAGTAGCAGCTGTCAGCTATAAAACACCTGTCTCTGTCAGTCTCTTAGACTGAAATAGCGTTGACCACATACTTTTACTCTATTACTTAACCACAAAAAAGTATGAAAGACCCATAACCTTACCTTACCTTGCACACTGTCATTCAATATGCAATTTCTAAGTAAGAGGAAAACTAACATTAGAATTAACACCAGATAAAGCTGGTTATGCAGCAGTGACATAAACGGAGTGTTTAGTTAAACAAATACAAAAGGGAGTTGAATACACCTCCTTTGAATAACTGTGTGCATAACAATTTCTCCATAAATAAACATAGCTTTCATCACCTTCTGAAGAGCTTCTGGTCCATCATGACTGGCCCGGTAGAGTCACGTGAGAATTGTCGCATCTGATGGACACAGTCACGCAATCGAGGGTCAGACGTCAACAAACCTGTTTTTCTCAAAGCCTGGAGAAGAGGTAGATGAGGTAGTTTTGAGCAATTTATACACGAGAGCAAAAACAGGGGAGTCATAGATGACAGACTTTATCAAACACTTTGGGTCATGGACAGCAGTGTTAATGTAATGTCAATTAGCAGGATATCAAACATGTGTGGATATAGTTAGGGGACTTCAAAGCCTCAGGGTTGCTACATGGGATTTAGGAGGAAATACAGGCGTAGACTGAATCACTGGAATCCCTCTCTTAAGTCACACGCCAAGCTGACATTCAATGTGAAACATGTGTGTCTATTTTGGGGACACCATGTGCACGACCCTCCCCACAAGACCACAGATAAGCTCCAGAGTCATCTCATCTCATAACTGATTCAGTGAGCAAACCGCTCGCTGTTGCTGTTCTTGAATGTCTGTGAGCGATTCTTAGCTTCAGGGCAGGAGATGCTTAAGTTGGGGCTGGCCTTATAGTTTTGTGTGTGCTTATTTTATCCATCAACTGAAAGATTTCTGTTGAGGGTTGTGAGCCGTTTTTGTATAACCACACAAAACAAACATAGATATGCCTTGTGAATGATAGCTTGGCTAGCAAGATATAGAGTTTATTACCTGATATCTTACCTGATGAAATAGCACAGTACCCCATATGCTTTATATATTTATCTTTATATCTTTATGAACTGTTATTAAATACACATTGTCAAGTAGAGCTGAAAGGATTAGTCGAAATAATTGATTAGTCAATCAACAGAAAGTTAATCACTAACAATTTTGATAATGAATTAATTGTTTGAGTGATTTTACAAACACATGATACAAATTCATTGGTTCTCAATTTACTGGTTTTCTTAGGGGCCTTTCACACCTACCTCGTTTGGTCAGGATTTTCGGACTTTTCAGTTTGAGCAAAACCAAAATTACAGGTGTGAAACCTCCCCCCCCCCTCGGTCCCGATCAAACTGAACCTCGGTCCAGTTCCTTTTTTAGTGTGAAAGACTTTTTTTGGACTGTTCAATCAAATACAAGATTCTGCCAGCTATCGTCTTGTTATAAGAGAAGTGTAGCTCTTTTAAGGAATAGCTGAGTGCTTAGTGTGTACGTAGTGTGTGGTTTATCAAGAGAGTGACAGTGGATGTGCTCAGAGCAGACAGCTGTCAGCAATCAGAGCAGAGAATAAATTAGCAGTTTACTTGTTAAGTGGTAGTAAATATACAACGTGGGTTAGTGTAGTGTCTCTGAATAAATGCTGTAGCTCCTCAAAACCCAAGTAAAGTTCCTGTGTCCTTGCTTCTCAACAACGCAACAAAACAAAAAGAGCCGCGGTAGCATGGGGAGAGTAGCAGTCAGTTGGAAAAAACTCACAAGTATTCCGACACCAAAGAGAGGATATGAGAGGACGGGGAAGCCCGTCTACAAACCAATCAATTACAAGTATCGGGAGACGCGGCTCACGTATGTGATGACAACAGGACATAATTATGCCATGTATAGTTCTTTAGTTTGCTTGCATAACTGCAGTGTAAAACCAAAACTAACCTGATCAAATGTATACAATGAAGGAAAAACATGAACCTTGGTCCGGATCATGGTTCAGACTTTCACGTATGAAAAAGCCCTTAGCCTTTTATGTGACCTAAATTAAATACTTTTGGGTTTTGGACTGTTGGTCGGACTGAACAAGCAATTTACAGTAAACAAGTAAACTTGGGCTTTGGGAGGTTGTAATGACTTATTTCTTTACTATGTTCTGATGTTTTATATCAACTAATCAAGACCATAATTAATCATCAGTTATATTTTCAATTATAGTGTGTTAGCGTGCTATATTGTATATAAATACATACACTTTGAATGTTTCGGAGGAGATACATTTTATAATCTTACCTCACCAAGTTGTTTCCAAAACCTTCTGTAATTCAGTGTCATTTTCCTGATACTAGTACAGTGATTTACCATCCTATCTTGCCATTTCTACAACAACAGTAACTGGAATTACAAACCCTAAATCTGGTGGGCTGACCCTGACTCTACGTGGCTTGTTCGGTTGACTGTTTTTGCAGTGATATACACACATTGATACTGACACTTTCACCGTCTATGCCCTCACCAAGGCACCTCTACAAACACATCCAGTCATCTGTGGTGTGACAACAAGACACTTGTGTTGACACAAGTCTCTTCTCCTAAATGCATGTTCCTTTTTAAAATTACTGAGTTGCCATAGGCACCGAGGTCACCAGATGTCCATGTCAGCCTTTTTTTATGTGACTGTCTAAAAGGTTGCACACCACATGAAGCTAAATGAGGGTGTGATGATTTGAAATAACTTGTTAGTTATCAGAGAGCACAAAAAGGCCCCACAGTCTGTCATATTCCTCTTTTGAGATATGTACAGCTGTATTGTACTGTGGAACAGGTTCACAAACGCAGAAGCTTGACATCTCTTCAGTAATGTGTGTGTGTGTGTGTGGGGGGGGGGGGGCATGTATAGTAGACATTCTACCTAAGTCACTAAATAAGCCCATAGGGCTAATGAGGTTCATCATCACATTTGCTGATACAATGTCAACATTTTAAGATGTTTAAATAAATTTAATATTAAATGTAACCCAAAAATATAATTACACTTCAATATTCAAAAATGCATGTTGTTATCTGATGATGATTACTTCATTGTAACACCTACTATATTTAGTTCTACTACATGAGAAAGTCCCTAAACACCTTTTAAACTTTACCCTGCATTCAGCTGGAGACACTCCAGATTCCTGTTGTGGGCTCCTATATCATTTGATGTAACTAAATTCTTAAGTGCTTTTGGGGAATACAATACTGCTGTAGGGCAGAGCGTGATTGTATGTCCATGTGTCATCGAAAATCAAAACAGTCCATGGCATGACGGGGGAAGTGTGTGAGTGTGTTGTTGACTCACAGAGATGAACTGGGACAGGGGGATCATCTCTTTGCCTTCCGTGATAGTGTAGAAAAGTAGATCCTCCATACTGGACATGAACCTACTCCTGCCAAAACAAACAACACACAAAATAGGTATGTTATGATCTTTACTTTATTTGGAGTGGCTCCAATGTATCAAGACAAAACCTTGAGCAGTGGTTCAACGTTTATGTTGACAACATGGCCAGTAGTGATAAATACTGGCCAACTTCCAGCCATTGACCCAGTTCAGTGTGTGTTTGAGAGAGGCCATCACCTCTAAACCATGAATAAAATACTATCACAAATAAGGGTTCCTACAGTAGCTATTTAGTATATTATATAGGCCTACAGTATGCTTTCTCAGGCCTCTTGCTTTACTGTTTGGATCAAGCACACCTTAAATATACAAACATGTTCTTCAAAATATTATTCCCTTTGTCGATTTTTGTGTTAATAACAACAACAATAAACAAGAGCTGAAAAATGTAAAATGGCAACATTTGAATGAAACACCCAAATGCCAACTGCCAGTAGTTTACTTAAACCCTATGTGTGTACTTGTAACTCAATAACCATGTGAATAATATTATTATTATTTATTTTTTTTGGGGGGGGGGATACTTGTTGGCTTTGTTGCCAAGAGTAAATGACAAGATTTATATTATTGTCTTGTCTGTGTGTTACATGGCTAATGTTATGTAATGTTAGCTAGAGCCAAAACAAACAATTAATGTTAGCTAGCATAAAGACTAGAAGCAAGGTACTGTAAGCTTTCCTCTGCCCAAAGACTTTAAAAAAAAATCAGGCTACAAGCACCTCAATAATTAACACATTATATGTTGTTTGCTTTACCTTGACAAAAACTGAAGTGGGTTTACGGGCAGCACTTAGCTACCTTACCTAACTAGCTAGACTATTTCTTGGCTGGGCGCACTAACTTCCTAAAGTCTTGTCATTAGCCTGATGTTGCCGGGCAACCACCGGCCTGGGCGCAGAAACCGTTCTCTTAATACATCCATGGCAGAAACTTCCTAACTTCTTGTAATTAGCCTGAAGTTGCCGGGCCAATTATATATAATTTATATTAAATGGGTGATAGAATGCAAAAAACGAAATAAACGCCTCTTGTCCGCGAGTGAACTGGATGGAGTTCTATCAATTAGAGCTAGCTAGCTAGCTTGCCCCCTCCTAACAAGACCTCTAAAATTCACAAAATGCATTAAATTGAAAGCTTTGTTAACACCTTAGGGAGCTGTGATATACATGTTGTGACGAAATTCAAACTGTAAATATACAGTAATTATGCCGAAAGTGTAGCAACGATCTTTTCCCATAGGATTAAATGGGACACATAGCCTAGCTAGCAGCTCCTGCTAAGGAGATCCCTACAATTCACAAAAATGCATTAAATTGAAATCGGACACAATTGTTAGCTTTGTTAAGACCTTAGGGAGCTGTTATATAAGTGGCGTGACGAAATTCAAACTGTAAATATACTCTAGTTATGCCAAAAGTGTAGCTAACTAGCCGCGATCTGTACACATAGGATTGAAGGGACACTAGCAGCTAACAAAACCCCTAATGTTCACAAAAATGCATTAAATTGAAATCGGACACAGTTGTTAGCTTTATAAGACCTTGGGGTAGCTGATATATAAGTGGCGTGACGAAATTCTAACTGTAAATATACTCTAGTTATGCCGACAACTGGCAGCCGGCTAGCTCCACGGAGCTCCACGGAGCCCCGGTAGTCCAGTAACCGAGAAACGGTGACTTTCACTGGGTATGGAGGTTGCCACTTTCTCGTCAGACTGTGTGGAGCTCCTAAAGTCCGACACGTCTTACCAAATTTGCAATTAGCCATACATTTTCGTAAAATTAATAACAAAATAGTAGACAAACAATGTATAACTTTGCAGTGTCTGAAATATGAGACCTGCTTTCTCGTCTCCAATGTGTTTCTATGTGGTTCGCTCAAACCAATCAGCGCGCAGCTCATCTAAATATTCATGAGCATACCATATTTGGAAGAAAAGCTCTTGTTACAAATAGGGCCATATTCACAGGGTAGTTAAGGGCCCATAAAATAGCATTTGGGCAATTTTCAACCCAACCAATGTTACAAACCCTATTAGGAGACCTTAAGGAACAGTGTGAAATACCCTACATAATCCTTATATCACCCCTTTAAACCACACAACCCTTTAAAATCTCAACTTCAACGTACACGTTCGTTTGTGTACAAATTAAACAATATATAACATGCTAGCTAATTAGTGAGCTTTAAAAGTGCTGGTAGGGTTTGTTTTTTTAACCTTTGGACAGAAACATGCTAACGTTAGCTGTTTCCCCCTAACTGCTAAACTAGCTAAGCCAATATAGCTTACTAATACATCCATAAACTAGTTTACCGGTATTTTGGCCGGTAAGAGTATTTCCCACAATTCAAGACAAAAATTTGAACTTATAATTAGCTAATGCTGCACTTCAGAGATAAAACTTTATTTTAAGATTTCACTGCATACTTATCTATCTAGGTTTGATGATGATATGGTAGGAGTTACTCAAGCTAGTTAACGTTACTAATACACCAAGACAATACACCTGACATTTCACTCATTGATATTATGTGGGAATGTTTTTGGCGAATTAATGGTGATTTATTCATCTAGAGACAGTCTGTGACCTACTTGGGGTGTCCTTGGTCCACATCAGGGTCTTTCTGGTAGTGAAAGGCTTTGTGGGTGTGGGGTGATGCTGCAGCCCAGCAGGGAACAGGTTGCTGCCTCCTGGACAAAACAACAATGTTGTCAGCTCCAACTCTGGCGGAGATCCCTGCATTTTTAAATAGCTGTAAGATTCCCGGGTTAGCTGTCCTCAGACTTTTCAGGCAGTGCATTGTGATAAGTAGGGCTTAATCCTTAATAATTCAGTATTTTTTTTCCCCCTAGTAGCTGATCTGGAGAGATATTTCTGACCAATGCCCCTTGGTCCTCAGAGCTTTAATAGCAGCTGCTGTCAGTTACAGAATGGATAAAGTACAGGATCGGGGGCGGGGCTGTTCAGACGGTGGGGTCAGTAACCAGCAGCTTCTGAAACCAAACCGGTGTTTGATTTAGGTAGCCTATCACTTTCTACTTCAGCTGCTGATTAACAAGGGGACACACTTTCATACTTCAGTTATATTCCTACTTGCATTTAGTTTAGTCTAGTCTCTGATTATAGGGTACTTAGCTTTTTTTTTTTACTTAGTGCTTTTTCAAAAAACTTACAGTGTATTATATTCCAAATTCAAAGAAATGACTGGATGGATTATGTCAGTGTGGACAGTATCATCATACATTACTGTAGTGATAAGTGTGGCCCATATTTGATTGTAGACTGAGTCTAAATTGGGTTAAAACGCTGGAAGAGCTCTAATATCCACAAACAAGCTTCTCCAAACATTGCATCATTTAACATAAACTGTCCTTGGACAAGTGGACATATACCAGCAAACAAGTTTATTTAACTCTTATCACAGAAATGATACCATTCAAGCCTGGATATCTGCTGTTAATTATGTAGCTTTGCAAAGCATTTGCTGTAGCTGAACTATTACTACACTGTAAAAATTATCAGGGGGGTTCTACTTAAAAATTTAAGTTCAATTGCTGCCTTAAAAATGTGAGTAAAGCCAACATTAAGAATAGTGTTGTTTCAACCCACAAAGTTAGATTATAGAATATGTTTAATTAATGATCATTTATTGTTTGAACTTGATACTGTGATTTAAAACAACTATCAATACTACATTGTCCACTCAAGGAAACTTGCTTCCTCTTGTCAAGCAAAAATACAATTGTATGCTATTTCAACTCACGAAGGTAAGTTAGAGAAGATGTTTAATTAATAATAATTTATTGTTAGAACTTGATACTGTGAGTTAAAACAACCATCTATCTTACATTGTATATTCAAGGAAACTTGCTTCCTTTTGTTAAACAAACATACAATTTTACATTTAATTTCAACTAACTGTATTCATACCAATTGTCTTTTCAAGTTAGGTGTACTCATGTTTTTAAGGCAGCAATTGAACTTATACTTTCAACTTAAGCAGACTAATGTTTTTACTAAAAGATCACACACTGTAATAAATTTCATGGTAGTTTAACTTGGAAATGAAAGTTCACCTTCAGCCTTGAAAATCGAAGTTCACTCAACTTGAAGACTGCTTTTGTTTCAACTTAGAAATTAAAGTTAATGAGGGTGATGTAACTACAGTGTTCTAGTTTTGTTAAAGTTGTTATTTTAGTTGATTTAACTTTTAATTACTTAGTTTAACTTCATACTTTAAGTTAAAACAAATAAATTACTTTCTTTAATAATGCAAGAAACCTTCCTTGCCTAGTATAACAGACATACTTTTGCGCTTTATTACAACTCACGGTTTAAAGTTACAATAACATAACCACATTTATAGTGGAGATAGTGTGGGTGCTTGGGTGCAGCCTCGCGGGGCCCCATGCAAAATAGGGGTCCCTCTAAAGCCTCTGATCTTGTGTCACTTGGGCTAATGAAGTGACACACCACAGATGAATAGCTGAAGGAAGCCTATTACTGCTCAAAGTCTAATGCTGCAATACTCCAGCTCTTCTTATCAAACATAACAGTCACTTAACTCATGGTTACAAATGTAAACCAGCACAACAATGACAATTACCAGGCAACAAAACACTACATTCAAGCACCGCGTTTAATAAACGGAATTCAAACAAACAATTCCGAACAAATTGCAAACTTTTCAGCAAATTTTAACACAACTCTATTTACCGCCTTGCATCATGGGAATTGACCAGCCAATGAACCAATTGCACCTGACTGCTGTATGTAGATTGGGGTTGGGCTAAATGTGGGCGGAGCTGTTTGACTTTTGAAAAGTACTTTTCAAGTACATTTCAATATGAGAAGAGTGAAATGCCAAATTCACAATTCACAAGCCTTTGACAGGTACTCCTCTCCTCCCACTAGTGCTTTGTTGTTTGCCACAACACTTGTTGTATTTTAGTAGAAATTTGCATAGGCTACATCACTTATCTGCCCGTGTATAATCAATTTATTCTGTCCATGCTTTAACTATGCTGTGAAGACAGGTTATTTTAAAATCGAAAGGCAACAATTTTTTGTTGCAACACATACACTTTTTTTTTCAACTGATAACTTACATACCCATGTTCAATCAAAACATACATATCTGATAAAAAATTTAAATAGTGGACCCAATGAATAAATGCAAGTTTAACTTTCAAAAACTCATAAAGTTGAGTTCAAAATCCAAAACTTGTATAAGCGTGTTCAGTTAAAAATAAGAAATAAGTGGACATAACTAAATGGGTCTGTACTTTTTTACAGTGTATTACTACCACTACCACAAAAACAACATTATTATTATTATTATGCTGTTGTTGTTGTTTTTATGATTATTGTTAATAATTATAATTATGATGTGGTGGTGGTGGTGATAATAATGATGACAGTAATAATAATGATAATATTTTTTACTATTAGCTCTTAAGAAGAATATATATTTCATGATTTCAGTTGTCGGTATCACAACAGGAATAATACCCCTTATGACGTCAGTGTTTCAGCTTTACCTGTCATTCAAGAGATTTAATCTGTTACATTTGATCGAAACATTGACTGGTGTAAACATGTGTTGTTGTTTAGCCTAGAAGGCTTAATAATGTAGGCCTAATACCAGTAGGCTAAATAATAATACCGATAACAGGTAATTAATCAGGTTTACATTAGAGAATCATTTAAACTGATGCTAGATGGCGACACCCCATGGTGAGTTTCCCACACTGATTCACTGAAACCGTACTATCTTGTCCTCTAGGTGGCATACTCACTCCAGGACCCTATGCTCAGGTTGGTCTCTGTTTTCTGACTCTTGTTTTGTTGAGAGGACACATCACAGTCATGTGTCTGAGATCTTTCCTCTCCATAGAGTTTTTTTTGGCAGGTTTCCTGGTGCTTCAAACACAATTTATTGTATAATTTGTGATCTCTTGAGATTGAGCCCTGGCTTCTTGTCTTTGATGTCAGCTGCAGTGTGAGATGCTCCTCAGGAAAACAGTGGCTGACTGTGATTGAGCATTTTACAACATTATAATCGTTTGGAAATTTTAATCTTTTGCTATCTTACTTTTTTTAAACTATTTTTCATTTTGCTTCTACTATTTTCAAGGCGGTTCCTATGAAGGCAATTTGACTCAAATAGGAGATGAAGGATACTGGTGATAGCCCTCCACGCCCATGTTCAGTTTTACAGCACACATGCTAAACATTCACATTCTACCCTTCAAGTGCTTGCAGACTGTGCAGTATTAATTTCCAATCAGACTTTAGAGGGTGACATGGTATTATCTCCATTACCAAATAAACAAGGCCTCACTAGGTTCTGGTGGTGTCCTCTGCATTTCTAGGTGTGTGACTTCTCCAAAGGGGTGCATGCTAACCCAGGGCCTCTCTGCACTACCTCTGCCGGTTGTAGCTTCTCTGTTTTCAGTCGAAAATGTTTTTCATTCCTGGGCCAATGAATGCCACCTTTGTCCCTTCATCCTCCTTCTTGTGTGAGAAAGCCCCCCTCGCTGCACTCACCAAGCCTGCACAAACTTAACCTCTTCCCCCCTCCACCTCACACAGGAAAAGAAACATACCGGGTCTGGTGCTTTGATTCAGGCTCAGTAATCTGGAGGTCTGGCTAAAGTCCTGGCTTAGAAACCACTTTTCGGCAACCAGTTTTGGGGACTTTAGGAAGAAAAGGGTGTAGAAGTTGCTGAAATGTGATTGTAACAGCTTTAGGAATTAAAATTGTACTTTGGGATCATGAAACAAATATATGGTCTGAGAACTTAAAAAGAGATGGCAACTATAAATTGTTATTCACAGTTTATTTAGAACAGTTAGTGTATGCTAGAAAATGTGTGGTAATAAACATGGTAAGGGAGATATGCATTAGTTCTAAATCAATTTAAAGCACTTGGACACATAATGTATCCACATTACACCAATTAACTTGCCATTTTCATAGGATTGATGCTTATTTTTCTTCAAAGCCCCTCAGGGCCTCGAAACACTACTCCAACTACCACACATTACTGATGTTGGACTGACTGTTTTATTACCACAGACACAAAGTGCCTAAAACACCTTAATTTAATCAATTTCTAGTTTCAGATAAGCCTGAAACCACTCCACTGTCCTATGTAAGACTGTCTGCATGGTAATAATAGAGGCATGAAATAAGAACAGTACATGGGGAAACTAAGCTCTTACTAGAAACTGTTAAATGCTTGTAGAGATTTTATGCATCGTTTAATACATCTCTCAAATTAAAGGGTAAGGGCCATTATCCCTGCGCCACCCAGGGGGAAAGGAATTCCACCTCTTCTCTAAAGTGAACCTCACCCTACATAGTGGCACACACTTACACACAACACACACACACACACACACACACACACACACACACACACACACACACACACACACACACACACACACACACACACACACACACATATCTATCTATCTATCTATCTATTTATCTATCTATCTATCTATCTATCTATCTATCTATCTATTAGGGCTGAAACTAACGATTATTTTCATAGTCGATTAATCTGTTGATTATTTTTCTCAATTATTCGATTAGTTGTTTGGTCTATAAGATGTAAGAAAATGGTGAAACATGTGGATCAGTGTTTGCCAAAAGCCCAAGATGACGTCCTCAAATGTCTTGTTTTGTCCACAACTCAAAGATATTCAGTTTACTGTCACAGAGGAGAGAAGAAACTAGAACATATTCACATTTAACAAGCTGGAATCAAAGAATTTTTTTAAATTAAAAAATTTAACCGAATATAGTTGGCGATTAATTTAAGAGTTGACAACTAATCGATTAATCTTTGCAGCTCTAATAGAATCTAAAAACTTTTTCACAGAAAACAAGTAGAGACAATATCTATACCACATTTTTGTCAGTACTTACCAGCTGTATATAACAATAATTCTTGGTAATATAATGAATCAATTAACATGACCTGGACCCAGACAAGATGAAAAAAAATTATGTCTAGATTAACCAATTAGAAAATAATACATTTAAGATAAAATTGGCATCATTATGAGACGATGAGCTTTCTAGTTACAGTAGCTAGAAGCAGTGACAGTGTTTGCTACAGGTGCTGCAAAATTTGTAAACTTCGATGTAAACTTTTACAGTAATAGCATTTCACCACATGTAAAAAATGAGGCAACATTATTATATTATGTTTTTAAACATGTCAAAACATCAGAAATTACAGTAAATATCAAAATCACGTTACAGTAAAAATGCTGACAATATAGAAATTAAGACTGATGACATAACAGCCCTACCTTTGAATAAAACAAAAGAAATACAATTAACAATTAGCATACTTTTGTTCTGTGCTTTTTTGAAGTTTACTATAATATTTATCAGCAATCCACACACCAGCACAGCCTACATCAGCTAACCTTAATAATCATATTTTACAGTTATGCTATCCATAGTCACTTTTTAGGTGATAATGTTGTGTTGTGTGGATCTATCTATCTAGCCATCCATCCATGATGCTGTTATGTCAGCGTTTTTACTACAGGAATCTTTTACAGTAAATAAAGTTATTTCAGCCATGCTGGCTCAGTCAGTCCAAAGTGTTTGTCAGTCACTTTACACTTTAGCAGATGTCATTGTCTGGGGACAATTATGGCCCCCAGAAGATTAATCCTACCATTATAACTAATAAACAAATTCCAAAATGACCTAAAGCAGCTACATCAATATTTTCATAATAACAATGTGTCATGACAGAGTGAATTCTCCTTAGCTCCAAAGCTAGCTGCAGATTCAGGTCATTTGAGAGCTGTATAGTGAGTTTCATCTCACTGTTAGGCCGGACAGCAAAACTACTGTTTTGGCTCACTCTCACTGCTTTCATAGCAGCATGCAGCAGTTTTCAAGGAAACAGCTCTAAAAACCTGCTGTACTCTACCTGCTCAATGAATAGCAGACAGACTAGCTGATGAACATAGTGCAGCATTTAGCAGGTAAAGAGCCTGATATTTCCTTCAGGACGTGAGCTGAAAGTTGAGTCAAGTCTGACAAAGCTGAGGCTCACAAACTGAGGCCCTTCCTCTAGCCCTGCCCTCAGGCCAAACTTTACATTTTCTGCCCCAGCAATAAGACAGGAGTAGCAAAGTTTTTATGCATATTTTTTCATCCAACGAGCAATTTCATTTCAGGTGTGTAATGAGCATTACAGCCTCATGGGGGTGCTGGCGTGGCTATTTAGCCTCGTTGCATTTGGTAAATAAATCACAGTATTTAAATATTCTCTGGGTTCTCATCAAAATGTGTTATTATTTCCTAAAGGTACTTCTTTTCCTTTTCTCATGGCAGCGGTGATTTTATTTCACTGACAAGTCTCTTTGAGCGTGCTGTTGGCACTTGCATGTTATCAGTCCACTGATGATTCCCTTTTGGTTAATTACAACCAGAACATCAAGACACAGTCAGTTTTTATGAGGGACAGGATACATTGTGAGACGCTGTCAGCTCTCAGGGCCTGTCTGTCCTCTCCTCTCCCCCAGGTGGGGGCCGACTACCCTCCCGTCACCAGTTTGTGTGTACACAGAGGACCTCAGCCACCCCTCTGCTGCGGTCACTGTGCCGAAACCTAGACACCCTCTAGACCCCTGGAGCCTCTGTGCACCCGTACAGTTGTGAAAGGTCAGCCCCCCCCATCACCACCCTCCTTCCATCACTGCCATGTCTTCCCCTTCCCCTACCCTCAAACCAACCCCTCCTCCTTCATCCTCCTAACTTACACACCCTTCCTCACCCACCAACCCCCATCCTCACCATGCAGCTATCCCACTGCCCTGCCATCTCGCAGCATTCCGCGGGCCGTGCACACAGAGGCCTATTGTGTGTACTGGGAGACGGCAGAAGGCAGTATACAGTCAGAGCACCAGAGAAAAAAGGATGTGTAGAGCTGAAATGAACTCAGTATTCCTGCTGTACATTGATACAGATCTGTAGTTGCTCTGGTATTCAGTGACATTGCTGCGACATGGTTTTAAAGAGAGCAGTGGCAAATGCATGTTGAATGATTGCTCCACAGCTCTCAGCTGTGCTCTTGTTTTGAGATTATACATCCTCGGCACTTGTAGGATGCTATAAATGGTGGCAATCATGTCTTTAGCATCGCTAGATTCATGTTGACTTCTGTTTTCCCTCAGAGTAGCTTCTTCTGACGAGGCATAATCCACTGCTATTTGTAGTCTTTTTTTTTCTTTTCTGCTATGATTTCAGGGTGGTTTGGTTTCTCTTGCTATTTCACTGTACTGAAATTCTGCCTTTTTTTTCCAAGAGGAGCTGTTAAAGCATACCTATGTTAACATCTGTGATATAACAGGCTCTCAGTCATTCCCTAAGTTAAAGCCCTTTCCAGCAGTACTGCAACTTCATCTTTCTTTATGTGAACTAGCAACAAAGACTTGACCTGACACAGTAAACTAGCCACAGTGCTAGTGCAGAATGGCACTGTATACTCCCTCTATTGTCTAAGGGCCTTCGATTATTTATTCAGCTGGGTAAGTGGTTGTTTAAATTCCTGAAATGTTTTCGTTGCTGGACTCATCGCTATCATCACTGGTTGTAGTGTCCTGGTAAACTTGAGATTACTAAAACCAGAAGATCCTACGAAACCAGGATACTGTACCGTGCTGATCTGTCCTATGATGATCACTCTTTATAGTCACAGAGGATGAGGACTGCAAGAAATTGGAGTAAAAGCATGCTGCAGTTTTATACCAACTTCTTACTTAAACATAATTCGAATATACCAAACAGTTCATAGATCTGGTAGAAGAGAGCGAAAATAGTGGCTTTAAATCTTTCTTTCCTTTCCCTGGAATGAGAGGGGCTCAGTAGAAGGTTGTGACCCTGTGCCTCTCCTCATGACAAAGACCCCCTTTCAAGCCCACTCACCTGGGCTATCTAGAGAGAGGTACATGATAAAGATCACACAGACGTTTCATCACCCTTCTGGCTCAGCTTCACAATAGATAATTCTGGCATATATGTGCTATTTTGTCAGGAATGTTTCTATGAAGGTAAACAAATCCTGTTACAGACCTACTGGACAATTAAAGTACATATGGGGAAGTGATACTTACACATGAATATAATATTTATTTGCTGAATGCAGAACATTTTTAATTATATTTCAAGAAAAATGTCCTTCTATGTGAGCCACAGTTGGATTGTTCTTTTAACTGGATGTCACAACTTCTTGCCAATGGTCTTTGTCCAAACAGACAAGGCTCTCAGAAAGTTTGGCCGCCATGTGAACATGACATAACCGCACTGTTGGTTGGTCAGCTCAACACTTTAAGGTTGTCTAAAGTCTGCAGATTAATTCATAATCCTTGAGACTAGACCGAAACAAACAACCCCACTGACCCAGTTTTGAGTTCCCATAACCTGAGAGTTTAACTGCACATGGCACCTCATTATTCTTGAGAAATCAGCATTATTTTTTCGTCCTTGCTAGAGTATTTGAGACCTCTTATATATAAATAAAATGTCTAGCTGTATCTAGCAGTCAGGTAAAAGCCACAATGTTTGGTTAATTAACACGTCTGGAAGAGGATTTCCAGTTTTTTTAGATTTAGAGAAAAACTTTGTTTAATCACACTATGATTTTGTGTCTGATATTTTATGAGTAAAACAATAGACTGCAAGTACTGCATATTTCTCTTTTATTAATTTTTTTGGTTTGGTTTACAAAGTTCTATCCTAGAAGATGTTGTAGTTTTGTGACTACAACATAGTTTAGCTCATTTGATGAAGACAATACTATAGTTGGTCTAATCAGGATCCAGATGGTGAAGCAGTAAATCACAATTTTCTTTAAAGATTTAACATAATTGTATGTATGTACACCATAACATATTTATCTTTCAGTATGTACCATGGTAGTAATGTGTACTTTGTGTTTACAAGAAAGCTATTACTTTTATTACAGTAAATTCCATATTGGGTCATTGTAACACAGATTATTTGCCCTGAAATTCATCCAAAAGTTCTATCACCATTTCTTTCAGTCAGCTTTGAGATTTTAGAATAAGCTGATACCATGGCATGTGCTGAGTCAGAGCTTGACCTGTGCTCTGCTGCTTGTAGCTGTCTTTCTAATGTGAAAGTGAAGGTGCATCTCTTGGCCTGGTCAGGCCAAGCAGGTCAAGGGAGGAAGGAGGGTTTCAGTTAAAAAAAAAAAAAAACCCTGGGAGAGTAGATGCTGCTGGATTGAAGGGGAGGGAGATGAGGTTCAGGTTTCAGCCTGACAGGGGGTCTGGGGGAAGGACTGGTATTTTGGAATATACGAAGATCCATACAAGGCACAGTGGACATAAAACCGCGGTGCTTGCCCTGACGCGGTGGGTGCAGAGTGCCAGCTGGGGCCCCGCGTTGGATTCCACTTAGATTTTGGAGGGTTTGACTGCATGGTGCCATAAGTCTCTGGGAACACACACTTAACACACCACTGACTGAAAGCCTGGTCTCATCCTTCACTTCTCACCCAAGCTACTGCATGTCTAATATTTAGACATGTTCAGCTTTGTGGACTCAAGGACTGTTCTGCTACTTGTAGCATTCCAAGTTGTTTTACTATCCGTGGTCAGATGTCAGGAAGAGGACGACCGTAAGTTGCACAGTTTTTCTTGACTCTTTTCTTTTTACTTGCAAAAAGAAATGCAGATTTTTATTCTGATGATATTACCGACTTCTTGTTGCCTTCCCAATCTTCTCTACCTGATGTCTCAGAAGAATAGTGGGAAGTAAATAAAATGCCAGTGTTGTGATCTCAAATGAAGAACAGGAAGAGTACAACTCTTTATTTTTGCTATGGCCAGCATTACATGCTTTTTACAGTTATGTAGTTGTTGATTGTTTCCAATGATATGAGTGTATAATGTCAAGCCGGCTACCAATAGTCTTTGCAAATAAGCCAGTCCATTTCTTTCTGTAGGAAAGGTGAGGCTGTCAAGGCACATCTGTGTGGGATGGAGGACCAGGTGAACAAGTGTCTGTTTGTCCTCACCTGGGTCCTGCTGCTCAGCCTTCACTGCTGTGTTAGCTCATTATGTAGTCCTAGTTTTCAGCAGTAAATCTGCTTAATCAGGCTTATTGCTGCCTTAAATGCCTTTGCATTACTTTTTTCTACCATTATCTTGCAGAAACACTTCTGAACGTCTGAAGACAAATCAGGATTTTCTTGAAAATTATTCTTGACAAGTAAATGGGAGTTTAACTATTTTTAAGACGTGTAAAAATATACGTAAACCTCACCCACATGATTTGGCTGGAGCAGATTCAGGGGTTTTGATGATGTGAAGTGACAGGTTCAGACAGTGCTTGACCCCAGGCTAGCAGGCTCAAAGGGTAGCGGGAAGGGAGCACACAGCAGGGAGTCAACAGATGATGGAAATATTGTATTTATAGCAAGATGGACTTCACGTTAGTGCTTCCAATTCCCTCTCTTATAGCATTAATCAGCTTTTAGCAACACATGAAGTCATATATTGTAATAACAGAAGTGGTGGTGAAGTAGAAAGCAAATATTTCAGTTGAAAGTAGCCAAACTCATGTCTGATTAGGAACTAAACCTCCTTGTTACATGTTTGGGCTAAGTATCACTTTCACAAATATGCTTCAAAAAACAAATAACAGCAGTTAGTAGGCCCAGCCCTAAGCTATTACATTAAACAAATCACCCATTCTTAAGTGTTTGCACTGCGCTTGACACAGCTATGGGATCCAGATGGAGAAATTTAGAAGGACCCAGTGTTTACTTAAGGCAGCAGCTTGTCAATTGGACACAGTACCCCTGTTAGAGAGGTTCATTCATACGAGCAGGAGAGCAGGCCTGCAGGTTAAATATACTCAGCCACCGACGTGAAATACCTCAACTAGGGCTTCAGTCACAACTGTTAACTGTGGCTCTTGTTGACATTACATTTTATGCTGCTATAAAATTCTCCATACGATAACTTGGAGCATTTTCTTGCCTGCTCAATGAGTTATTTTTAAAACTTGTAAATTACAGTCAGCTACTGATTTGTACCAGTGTATTTTTGGGTCAACCCACCACCTGTTCGTCAGCATCAAAGGAACAAAGCCACTTACTTTCTATTCATTAACATCATGCAATCACACTTGTATGTTTTATCGTGGTATGCTGTTTTTTGAATGTGACTTTTTGTGTACTCTGCATTACTTTACGAAGTGTTCAGAGCTGTTATTTGATACAGGATAACTTTTATCTTTCTCCTTCCTCCTTTATTCGCTAACCACTCCATCTTACCCCCACACTGCTATTACTCCTCCTATTTCCTTGCCGTGCTCCTTGACCCCCTTTCATCCTCTTACTCCCACTACCCTCTCTTTTTTAACATCTGCTTTACCAACCCTCAACACTGTATAAACCCCAATACCTTTTCTTATCTTCTCTTGAACCATCCTCTCTTTCTTCCTTCTCTGTCCACCTGCCACGCGCCCCCTGCTGGCCACCTACAGAGGAGGCAGGTGGCTGCATCCAGGACGGCCAGCAGTATAATGATAAGGATGTGTGGAAGCCCGAGCCGTGTCGTATCTGTGTGTGCGACAGTGGAGCGGTTCTGTGTGATGAGATAATCTGCGAGGAGATCAAAGAATGTGCCAACCCTCTCATCCCATCTGGAGAGTGCTGTCCCATCTGCCCTGCTGATGCCAGTGCCCCCATTGGTTGTAATTTATTTATTTAAATAACCATAAATAAATTACTTTTTTTAGCTTGCATTTATCTCGCCCTGGCTAACACTTTTGAATGGGGAACTGCCTTAGGCTCCAAATAGTCTGCCTGATTGGAGCAGCAGCAGTCACTGATCTCTTGATTTAATTTAATAGTTTTGGCTGTTCTAAAACATTTTAGTTTTATGATTTGGAATAAGACGTTAATGATGTTCCCGATTCCAAAGTGGCCCTCTACATGTTTGGATGGAGACCATATAATCCACATTATCAGGATCTCTTATTCCCAATGAAAGCCTATTCCATGAAGAATTGGATGAATCCTGAGATGTGTTGTCTGGTTCTCATCTAAACCTGTAGAGAAGCCTTCTGCTTTTTTTAACTCATGACTAAGATGAAGCCTGCATCCATACTGAGCCTCAACTCAATGATTTAATTGACTCATGTGGACATCTTCTACAAAATGAAGGTGTCTTCAGAGAGGGACCAAAGTTTTCCTCACCTTTTATGAATAAGGCCTCATGTCAAGACTATAGATGAACCTGTCAAAGGTCCAAGGCCTTGTCAAGAGCAACTGTATTCTTGTGGCGTCCTAAGAGACCTCCTGGTATATGAAAATGACAATGATTTGACTGATTTATGTAAGCAAATAGATACAAAGTTGTTAAAAAGACACCATGTACAGATGTTTTTTTTTTTTTTATTTAAAAAAAGGTTGATTTACCTAAATCACAACTTTTGCTGATATCTGAGTTCTTGCTCAGTAGTGGATTGTCCAGGCCATCAGAAATAGAATAAGTTTAAGATTACTTAAACATAAATTCATTCCCTCAAATTTGGTATAAATATACACAATATGCAACATTATCAAAAAGCTTACTGGCACCGGCTGCCATGCTTTATTTAATAAGCTAAACTTGGCTGTTACAGCGTGCTTACCTTTTACTTACTTTCACTTTTTTGCTTTAATGATTGGATATAAATACTCTCCTAGTCCATGTTTGCTTCTGCCTCATCCCTCTTGGAATTACATTTCACCATTTATATAATATGGATGGGTTCTTTGCCTCTGGGTCTGGTGAATGGTTTTTGATCACTTTAGCATTGTTAGATTTGCTTGCAGGTCTCCTTTCCTAAGAATCACAAACTAGGATTCAAATCAATCAAGTGTCTGAGTTGTTTATACTTGTACACTTTTAATGTTTTGTTCTTTTTCCTACCCTTCATACATCCATCTGAACATCAGAAACGATTGGTGCTAAGGTGAGGCAGTAGGTTGACTGATATCCATTCACTCAACAAGTAACAGTATGAAAACATTAAACAATAACATTTTCTTGTAAAATCTGAAGCTTGAAGTAGTTTGTTTCTCAGTAAAGCTGTTTAGACCACTGATATCACTTCTTTCTGTTATCAATCAGGGCCAGAAAGGTGAACCAGGAGAGATTGCAGATGTAAGTATGAATCCTCTGCAGTGAAGTAATGTCTCATTGCTGTACACACTTCCACTCTAAACTGCTTTAAACACAAACTCATTACTTGCCTTAGTGTTCATTTCGCTCAGAGAACAAATGATCAAACAAAACCTTTTCTTCTGTGTTGCTTTTATTTAGAATAAATAATTACAGACTTTTGTTTTTTTCTTATTTGGTACCTTTATATGTCCTTCATTGTGCCCAATAATTTACATAATAATTACCTATACAATACACACATTTCTCAAGTTCTTGGTTTATTGAATTTGACATTCCTCTCTTGACTTTTCGAGTTATTCTCAAACCCTGAAAAAGTGTAGTATTTTTTATTTATTGATTATCCCACTTTTTCTTGATTTTTAAACATTTTTGATCATTAGAGTGGCAGTTTCTCACTGGCTAACTACAATGTCCAACAATCCCTCATTGGACTTTCTATTACATGAGGAAAAACACCACATTCCTTGGACATAATGAACCCTATCAAATCCTCTTAGATCCTATCAGCAACTTTGCTGCAAGTGCACATGTCAGGTGAACAAAGTTGGTCCATTTCCAGAGGTTAAGAGGAGGTGATGTTTTTAACAAAACTTGTCCTGTCAAACTAAATCTTCATCAGATTAGCTTAATGTCCACCTCCTACAAAGCTGGAATGTTCTCTAATTTTAGCTGTTTAGAAACGGGTACAACTGGACACAACATGAAAGATTGGTCTCGTAATAAAGATGAGTAATTTGCTAAATCTTTTTTTTCCTCTTTGTGCAGGTTGTAGGACCAAAAGGACCACCAGGCCCTATGGTAAATATTAAATATTATACATTTTTATTCATTTTATTGAGATAAAAAAGGGGGACATTTCTTTGTTGATTATGTTAATGCTACACTTATCCAAGCATTGTTTGATGAGGTTGTTTTTTGGTAGATAATAATATGATTCTTGCTCTGAATAGGAGTTTTGTCCATCCTGGGAATCGTACTGAGACAAATAAATCTGTTTTTGCAGGGCCCCCCAGGTGAGCAGGGAGTCCGTGGAGAAGCTGGCGCTAAGGGTGATAAGGTAAGAGACAACACACTGTGTCCAAAAAACACCATCTACTCCACCGATCTGCTCAGTATATCATTCAGAAGAAATTGTCTCCTATTAATGTGTGATTTCAGAATCGGTCTACCAAATATTAGTTCAAGCAACAACAGTTCTGATCATTCTAATAATTGAACTAACAGAGTTCTGTATAGTGTAATTACTCATGTGTAGGAACATCTAAATCTAATCACCATGCAACAGATATGAGACTTCTTCTGTAAATGTTTGGTTGTAAAAGGCATTGATAATAAAAACAACCAGATCTGACCTGAAATCTTCTTTAGTACTCCTGATGAACTTAGAGAAAATCACCTTCTCTGTTTTTCCCTAGGGAAATGCAGGACCTCGTGGAAGAGATGGTGAGCCTGGCACCCCTGGGAACCCCGGACCCCCTGGCCCACCTGGACCACCTGGACTTGGAGGGGTGAGTCTGAGGGAACTTCTGTAACACATGGCATAAACAGTTTAACAAAACCACCTTTTCTTCCTCAGATGTAAGTCCCAACACCACAGTGTTACTCCCATGTCACATATAACACAATGGTAGGAAGAAGCAGTTTAAACAGAGGTCTAAATATATAGAGAGGACTTAATGGTAAATTGTTGATATAAATCACAAGCATTATTTGTGTCTTTAGCATCACTAAACCCATCGGGTTCTCTATTATTGCAAAGTACAGGGTGAATTGAACTGATGAATGAATGAATGTTTGTGCTTCCTTTGAGACTTCACTTCGGCTACATTTGTCTTGATCAATAGAGGAAACCGCCCAAAATGAGTCCATAGATTTATTCGTTTTTGATTCAAAGAAAAAAGAGGGAAGAATGTGAAGGCAAGCTACTGTCCTACATGGACTGCAGTGTACTTGTATAGTATGCGTTCACAGAATCATGAAGGGTGAAAATAGTGCTTTACTTTAGCAGGCAAATGTATTCTTCCTATTTTCTTTCATGGTAACTGAACTACCATTGAAGTATTTAATTCAGTTAATGTCCTTCACTTGCTGCTGTGTGTAATGACCCACTTAGCCCAAGCGGCTCAGCCAGGATAAACTACCCTAACTGACTCTCAGTCTCTTGTCTGTTTTGTGTTTTACAGAATTTTGCTGCTCAGATGGCTGGAGGTTTTGATGAGAAGGCCGGAGGTGCTCAGATGGGTGTGATGCAGGGACCAATGGTAAGTAGTGCTGTGTACAGTGAATATATCTTACAGGATGAGTGTATGTGTATGTTCTTGGTATGTAAACACTTCATCTCTCATAATGACAAAACCTCATTGTAACATTTAGCTTGTCTCAGAGTTGCTGCTGAAGAGAAGTGATAAACAATAATCATTGCAATGCTGCCACCTTGTGGTCCAGTAGTTTTACTCCAACACAGGGATTTCAAGCTACCTATTAAATTAATTTGTCATACTATGTAAACTTTCTCTAAATGTCTTGTGTTTCTCTTTCAGGGTCCTATGGGTCCTCGTGGCCCCCCTGGACCTAGTGGAGCTCCTGTAAGTACATTCATTACAGCACTACATCGTTATGTGATTGATCATAATAATCAAACAGCTACTGTACAAACACGTAGAGGAGAATTGTTGGCATAAATTAATACATTCTTTGCATTTTCATTTGTACCTATAGGGACCACAGGGTTTCCAAGGTAGCCCCGGAGAGGCTGGAGAGCCTGGTCCAGCTGTAAGTATTAACACATATCCCACAATGCATCTATGTGCCCAAAAGACATTTCATACTGTACTGCTCACATTTGTCGTAATGTTTAGGGGTTACCAACAGCACCTACTTCCACAGAAACAGATGCTCATTATAAACAGTGTTATAAACGTTTTTAAATAAATAAATATCACAGTCAATACATCCATAAATATCTATCTATCTATCTATTTATCATATTTAAGTCTATCACTGTTTGACTTCTCTCACACAGTGAAAATCATTGATACTGTCACCAAATTTAGCCACAAATTTAGTTGGACAGGACTGGACAGTGTAAAGGCAGTGTTTGCATTTTGCAGCACAGAACTGTAACTTTGTAATTATCTTTGGATCAATGACATAACTGTAACTATAAGGGTTAATCTGTGTGTGTTTTTATAACAGGGAGCACTGGGACCGCGTGGACCACCTGGACCTTCTGGAAAACCTGGAAGCGACGTAAGTGTCTTTATTACTATTTTATTGTCCACCTTTTCTCATCTTATGAATGTTATTGCTTTCTATTTTTTGTATTACTTTGGGGTATTTTATTTCCATTTTAATTTGCATTGTTGTGTTTGTCTGAGTTGATGTCTTTGCACTCCTGAAATGTTTTTGTTCCTGTTTTAACCATGTAACTTTATTTTGTAAAGTGCTGTATAAATAAAGTTCATTATTAGTATTATTATCTTTGTACCCACTGCATATTAAAACACAAGTGCAAAACCTACACAAAGGTCAAAGCAAACCACCTTTTTTAAGAACAGAGTGAAACATTTCATGTTATAAAGTTTGCACTTATTCTCTTATGCCCCAAGTAACAATGTTACTATTTTACTTTATTGCCTTACTATTATTTCACAATGATGTTTGAGTTGATCAAACATATAAACAACTTTTTTTAAAAGCCCCCTAAACCAAGTGTACCACTAGGGGGCACTCCTAGCAATCTCCTAGCAATACTGGTGATAATAATGTCTGCATCTTTCCTCTACAGTGCAGTGCAGTTATATACTGTCTATGAGTTAGACCGTCTCAAGCAGCTGCTGTACACTGCTTGAAGAAATACTCATTCCACTTCCTGTTTGTTTCTAGGGCGAGGCTGGCAAACCTGGAAAAGCTGGTGAGCGTGGACCTGCAGGGCCTCAGGTGACTAACTTCAGGATTACAGCACATGTCAAAGTCAGAAGAAGAAAATTGAGATGAGGATAAGTTTCCCTCATATAAAAATGTGGTGGTTTTGTATTTTCAGGGAGCTCGTGGATTCCCTGGAACTCCTGGACTTCCTGGAATCAAAGGACACAGAGTGAGTGTTTCAACCTTCACTGCTAAACAGAAGCAGCAGAATAAATCATGCTCATTGATTACACCTCAAGACTGATGTGTGAGGTCCTGATGAGTCCTGTTGTGTTTCCCTGTAGGGTCATCCTGGTCTGGATGGAGCTAAGGGAGAAACTGGTGCCGCAGGAGCCAAGGTAAGACCACCAAATGTATTTTTTTTCGCAATAACATAACCAGATTCTAATTGATTAGCAATGTCTTCAATTGTTTTCTGCTCACTTCTTCTAATTTCTCTGATCTCTGTTCCCATCAGGGTGAGTCTGGTTCTGCAGGAGAGAACGGCGCCCCTGGACCCATGGTGAGTCTCCAGGGCTTTATCTGGTCTGTCAAATGAATTCAAACATAAAATAGTAACAGAATGGGATGCTAGGGAAGAGAAACAATTGTTTTGTAAATTACAGCTATATGTTCCATAATAATCCAGATAAACTGAGCAGTTGTATCTTCTGTCGTAGGGCCCACGTGGTCTGCCTGGTGAGAGGGGGCGTTCTGGAGCTGCTGGAGCTGCAGTGAGTAACAAACTCATGGCTGCTTCAATCCATTGAACATCGATATGTTTTTAGTTTTCTGTACCATGTTTGTAACAACTTTAAGAAGCATATCATGTTATGGTCTCTTCATTACACAACTGACTGTCCTGTCTTTTTACTCCTCAGGGTGCCCGTGGAAATGATGGCTTGCCCGGTCCCGCTGGTCCACCTGTGAGCATCATAGTTTCCACTTTGCATCCAATTCATTCCATTGATTTTTCTTTTGTAATGTTGTTTAGGGTGTTGGGCCTTTGATAACACAAGCAACAAAGGGATGAGACATGCACCCTAACCTGCAGATTATTGTTGTGTCTACAGGGGCCTGTTGGTCCTGCTGGAGCTCCCGGTTTCCCAGGATCTCCAGGAGCCAAGGTTTGTGCACATCACATCATCATAAACTATTACTTTTTTTGTAGCATACCTTATGTAGTAAAATAAGCAACAACAACAAAAAAGCCTAGTGATTGTCATTTAACTGCAGCTACAGGTTCTACTTTATCGCTCAGTGAATTCTTCCTAAAGTACTTGTAGACAGTTGATCTCTCTTTATTCAGTCTGGGTTCATGGAATAAAACACACAAACGTGTGCCTGTTTCTTGTAGGTTCTTGGTTTTCATACACAAACGATCAATTTCAGTATATTCTACAAACTACTCTACAATCTTCTCAAGAAAGACAAATATGCATTAATAGTTATGTCATATTGAACTTACTTAGAATAAAAGTAATTGTCCTTAAATACATATGGGAACATATAAGAACATACAGCCCATCTGTGCTATGTGAAGGAACACATGTTGGCTTCACAGGTAAATGATAAATTTGAAAAAAATGACTTTTTTTCTACCTTTAATGATAAATGAATTGTGTCCTGTCAGGGAGAAGCTGGTCCTACTGGAGCCCGTGGATCTGAAGGAGCACAGGGACCCCGCGGAGAGGGCGGTACCCCAGGATCCCCCGGACCTGCCGGAGCATCGGTTCGTTAACCATCACTAATCCCGATCATGCAGATTTTAATTTACTCATACAACAGTACCATTCTTACACTGTGCTTGTTTTCTGTTAATATTTTGTCGACACAATGTGACGCGTTGCTTCTTCTTCTTCTCTGTGTGTGTAGGGTAACCCCGGTACTGATGGTATTCCCGGAGCTAAAGGATCTGCTGTAAGTCCTCTCTCTGTAGAGTCCTCAACTACCTTGTGATTCTTTATAATATCATTAAAATGACAGTTTGACTTTATTTTGATATGTTGTTGTTGTTTCTTTCTTCCTTGAAGGGTGCTTCTGGTATTGCTGGTGCTCCTGGATTCCCCGGCCCCCGTGGCCCACCTGGACCACAGGGAGCTACAGGACCTCTGGGGCCAAAAGGACAGTCTGTAAGTCACTTGAGAATAATCTAAAACTCTGTCAAAACCCCAATACTCTGTTTGTGTTATGATTATTCATTGTTGTGACTGTCTTCTTTCTTGCCATACCTAGGGAGACCCCGGTCTTCCTGGATTCAAAGGTGAAGCTGGACCAAAGGGAGAGCTTGTGAGTTGTTCTGACTTGTTTTTCAGTGATTTTTGACCATATATTCCAAAACAACTGTAATACATCTTTTAGAATTAGACTACAGAGAAGATGCACTTACATATCTTCATTTTCCCAGGGCCCCGTTGGTCCCCAAGGTGCTCCTGGCCCTGCTGGTGAAGAAGGAAAGAGAGGTGCAAGAGGAGAGCCTGGAACTGCTGGACCACTCGGACCTCCAGGAGAGAGAGTAAGTCATCAGGATGTACAATAACGTTGGCAAAAAGTGACATTAGGAAGTAGCTGTTGCTATTGCATGCTCAATCTAATCAAATGTATCTCTGTGATTCTTTCCAGGGAGCTCCTGGTAACCGTGGTTTCCCAGGTCAGGATGGTCTTGCTGGTGCTAAGGTGGGTCCTGGTTTCAGCTCACTGACACCGTCAACATGTTGATTTAATCGAAGCACTGCAGCACCAGAAAGATGCTGCTTTGGTCACAAAACGAGCTGCCATATTTCTACCAGACTGCTATTGAACTGACTGATATCTTATCTTCCTCAGGGTGCCCCTGGTGACCGTGGTGTTCCTGGTGCTGCTGGGCCCAAAGGTGCTACTGGAGACCCTGGACGCACAGGAGAGTCAGGTCTCCCCGGAGCCAGAGTGAGTCAGAACAGTCAGACAGTGAAATCTCACTCTTAACCTGGAATCTCAAACCAGAATGTTTAGTGTGGTTGCTTTGATCTGATTGATTTTGTCGAGATTTGTCCCACCTCTTGAATGATGTGTGTGCCTCTCATAGGGTCTTACCGGTCGTCCCGGAGATGCTGGTCCTCAAGGCAAAGTTGGACCCTCTGTGAGTACAGTAATAATCCTGAGGTGGTGCTTCCTGTCATGCTTATGAAATGCTGTGAGTGTTTCGGTTCTGAAATAATACAAGGCATTTTAAAAGATCACAATCACAAAAAAAGCCTACTAGTAGCAGTTTGCTTTGTTATGATATGCTGGCGTCACAATTTATATACATTTTCCTAAACAGCAACATGCACAAAAAGTAAAAATGTACTTTACAAATGTACTTTCATAATTAGAGACTTTCAAATGAAAAAATAGAGCAGCTGACACTTTCAAAGTGGCTTCCCAGCCGCATTTTAAACAAAACAGTACTTTGAAATATGACAAAACTACAGCACATGTGCTTACGAACACAAGAAACATCAACCACAACACTAAAGTTCTGAAATGAAAGCCTTGTATTGAGCCTTTTTT